>NW_011346992.1:64743-99402 GCF_000735185.1 Notothenia coriiceps | reverse complement strand
GTGTGCCTTGGCAGTAACAGCAACATGGGCTCCAACACCCAGCAAACCTTTGCACTGTCAGCAGAATCCAAGCAGGTATAATTTCCTCTCATGGTTAACCCTGTTTTTCTCATGCGTAAAAAACGGGCATAGTGCCAACACATTGGAACAGAAGGTTTAATTAAAGACTTGAAATGTACACTTTGCTTGGCAAGATAAAAAATAAAGATGTCTTTATGGGAAATGATTCTATTATATACAATTCAGAGCATAAATAAAAATAAAAACCCAGAAAATAGAATGATTAAAGCATGCCCATTGTCACACCATGAGGAGGAGGCGAGCGGCCGAGCTATTTATTTTGTGTTCACATCAAACTATTCTCTTTATCCAAGATCATAATGAGTACAGGATATATTTAGGAATCTATAATCACATTAACATTCTTTAGGCATTCAAACCAGTCCAATTTGGTCTCTTTTTTTGCCAGTTTATCCCAATAGGAAGGGAAGTAGTTTAAGGGTATACATTTTCGTTTTCCGTCTACAGATTGAATGTATTGTGATATACTTCACCATGCAATGTGAACCAAGCAGGGTACTGTCAATAGAAGAGTAGTATAGCCGTGGACAAGCTGGGAGTACTGTGTAAAGTGAAGAGTTTCTGAAACTGGTCCTGTTGGAGGCAATGATTCCCAGCTCCAGAAACCAGATAAATCAGGGTTTTGAACAAGGGAGCAGAAGACATATCCATAGCACCATGGCAGCCACGCTCCTGTACAACAGTTAGTGAATATTACTGGAAGCCCATGAAGATAGTTCAGTAAGCTGTCCTTGGAAAAAAAACAAGTGTACTTTAAATGAATTGAAGTGATTGTAGCATCACAGTTTAATATGGAATCAGGTGAGAACCTTTGAGGCGTTGCTTGTCCGAAGACTGATTATACACAAACATGTTTCAGCTGTGAGTCTCTTTGTATTATCTAGCGGGCGCCACCTTCTCCCTGGCGTTCAGCTTCCCCTTGATGGTTGGTTTCGGCCTGGTTCTGGCGGGCAGGGTGCCGGAGGAGAAGGTCTGTCCGGTGGTGTCCTGCGAGGCGCTGCGCCGCATGGTGGTTGTAGTCCTGGGCGGGAGCACGGGGACGGTCGGGGCTCGAACCGAGAGGGGCTGCCTGGATGGACAAACTCTCTGAGGGGACGGGCTGTCAGTCCTGCAGTGGTTTGAGCTAAGGCTGCGTCGGGTGCCGAACAGGACTCGAAGCGGCATCCGAGGGCTGCCTGAGGGTCCTGCAGACGGACGGGGACACAAGGAGGACGACCTGGGCGACATGGGTTTAGATTTCCGTTGAGTGCTGAGAGTGCTTAGTCCAATTGTCTGATTCCTGTGGAGATACAGTAAGAGAACATTGAACAGGGTATTTCATTAAGGTGTATTCAGATTCAGATCACTTGAGCTATTACTATGACTATTGTCCATTAAATGTACATATAATGGAAATGTGTCTTTGGCACTGGCAATAGGATAAAAAAAACCCTCTAACAATACAACATACAATTCATGCACACCAAAAGAGGTACAATCGCATCTCAAAGTGACTAAGTGTCTGTCTTAATGAAAGTGCAGAGTGGTTTGTTCTTCCACTGGCTTGGGTCCATTAAAATATCAGTTGTATTCCAAATAATTAATTTACAATACATTACTACTGGCCAACTTGAGATTTTGTTCCTTACAACCTACAGAAAAATGTAATCAAAACTTGTACCAACTAAGAGGGAAGACCAGAATCATACCCGTTAGTGAAGGACGCTGCTCCTTTGGTGGAGCTGGAGTCTGGTAGGGAGAGGGGAGAAGGAGCAGCGAGGCCAACAGCTGACGGCCTCTTTATGGGGGTAACAGGTCTGGGGATCCTGCTCCTGCACTCCTTGGAGCCTTGCTCTTCAGTCGTTTTGAGACGGGAGCTCCTCTTGGACTCGTCCGAGGTATGCGTGTCTTCCTCTGAGCCTGCGGTGGACAGAGTCTCCGAAACCCTCCGACGCTCATCGTCCCCGGAGGACAAGGACGAGGACGTCCCGGACAGCATCCTCCTCCTCATCCAGCGACCCTGTTGCTTCTGGACCAGAATTCGGGCTAAGTCCAGCTGCCGGGCTCTCTGCTGCAGCCGAGCCCGAGCTGAGAGGGAGGAGGACTGCTCTGAGCCTGAGTCCTCTTCCGATACAAGTATTGGGATTCGGCTTCGGATTCTGGGTTTTGTGACGGGCGGGAGTTCTGATCCGGTTGGCTGAAGCTTGGCATCGTCTTCACTGGACGATGGTTGTTTCTGAGGCTCCTGTGGTAGATCTGTAAGAGATAGAGGCATGGCTTCTGGGACCGGCTCCAAAGACTGGGCCGGGATTGTCGACGGACCATTATCAGTGTTGGATTGTTTGTCAACCGGTGCAGATTGATCTGGCACAGCCTCATCTAGAAGCTCTTCTGTCATAGGTGCTCCCTCTTGCTCATCCTCTATGGCCGATGCCTTCATGATAGCCAAGACTTCCCGGTCACTTTCCTTGGAAGAGTGACCATTGGAAGACATGACATTGAGGTGTGATGTCTCTGCAATATGGATGAAAGTGCGCTCGACTTTGGTGAAGGGCGGCGATGCAGGAGCGATGGGAGGGGAAGGCCTTAAGTCTGACCTGAGAGCAGGCGACAAGCGTCCGGTCTCGGAGGGTTCGGGCTGAATCGCCTCCCCGACAAAGAGGCGGTCGGCATTGAGAGCACACGGTGTGGCCAGCTCTCCCTCCAGAGCATGATCACACCCAGAGGGAGACTTACGAGTGTCTCCGGGGGAGAAGAGGACCAGGGTTTTGGAAGCGTCCTCCATGTCAGGGTCAGCATCTGCGGCCGAAGCGTGCTCCCTTTGGCCCCTCTGGTCCTCGGCCATAAGTGTTGAAGGCGCGGCATCCTGGCTTCGCTCAGTGCTCTTCTGACTGGCCTCGCTGTTCGACTCACTCTTTGTGACGTCGTCATCCTTTGGCCCAGGAGTTTCTTCGACTTCCTCTTCTGGCGTGGCAAAGCTCCGGCGCTGAGGCAAAGTACCGGTGAGTATAACGGTGAGGAAGTCTGCCCTCTTGACCTGGAGCTGAGGAAGGATGTGGAAATGCTCCTTCTCGTCGTTCTGGCTCTTCGTCCGATAGTCTGGGGAAGTCGGAGATGGGATGCTCTGCTCCGTGGGCGACAACACCTGGAAACAAAACAACAACATTCTTTATTAAAACTTAATCTAGTAAAAACAACACATCATGTTGGAGAGAGATCACTCATGAATTTCTAACACAAAGTATATCACCTGTTAGCAGTGTTACCAGTGAAACCATATGAGTTGTGTAATAAAAACATGCTTCCAAATGTATGCACAATCCCACACACAATGTCTTCGCACATCTGTAGGCTAGGAGCAATGACTCAGGAAGACTAGACCAATATATTCAACCAAAAAAAACACTGCCTCTGCCCTCTCTCTGCTAATAGGGGACATAGATTGGGGATGGCTAGGTTAACAAAGGATATGAATGTTGGTCATTTGGAAAACAAAGGGGATGGCACACCCCTTAAATCTCTGTTTGTTTTGCTAACAACAGTGTGTTGAGGTCAGAAAATCACAAAGAGTCTTGCAATGACCAACCAAGAACCGCATGCTAGTTAGCTTGCTAGCTCTTAGCTCGCCATGCAGTGAGGGAGAGAACGACGACATCCCATGCTGGGATTCAAATCAGAATCCCAGCATTGTCATTCATTTTTTGCTACTTCTTCGTCTATTAGTACACACATTAATTTATTTTGATGTCACAATCATTAAGCAAATAAAAGTGTGAAGCAATCTTCCTTGCTAACTGTTATTTTCCATGTAAGAAAGACATCAAAACAGATATATTTCCCCCCAAAACCATTTTAATGTCATTTTGGTTGTACACAAGCTTTTCAAGATTGTCTAGATTACATACATTAATATAAAAGGCACAAAAAAATGCATTGCAGAGTTTATCCTTAGACAGCACGCAGTCTGATAACAGGTGATTTTCAAGTGTTTCCCTTCATAAAGATTTAACATACAGCCTGTACATACATACTAAACCCCGCTAATTATCATGCTATTAGAGATTAACTGCAAACCTAATTACTTTCTACATTTCTGTATATATGTACACAGTTATCATTTGGATTTACAAAAAGTTTAAAATACATGCTTTACCTGTAAATTATACAAGCAGAACTGTACAATCATACAGTAAAGTGATAGAAAAGAAACGCCTATATGTACTGTACAAGTGAAAGACACTCACGGATCATCACACTGAAAACACTGTGAGCTCTTCAGTCCACTTTAACTCGACAACAGAAACTCTGCTGTTATTGCAAAAACTTTAAAAGAAACATTCAGATATTTGTTTTGTTTTTGTCGTTCAAAGGGTCACATAAACCAAGCTAACTACTGGATGGATTGCTAACTAGCTTGATAGCTAACAAGCTCTCTGTACAGGTAGTAGCTAGGCTAGCAGTTTCCCCCTGCTTCCAGTCTTTGTGCTAAGCTAGGCTAAACACTTTCTGAATATCCGGAAAAAACTACTTATTTCAGACTGAGTAAGATTTCCTAAAATATCTGAATGTTCCTTTGAGAATCAACTATTAGTGACACACGAGTTTCATACTGATCTTATAAACAAACGGTTGAACTTGTTGAACTAAACACGGAGACGAGCTTTCACCTCTAAAGACGCAATGTGGTTGTGTTCTCTCACATATCTGTACAATATCACCCTGTTATTCCATAAAGATCAGAACTAACATATCAAATATGCAATACAATGGATGTGTACGAGGAGCAAAATACAGTGTGTGATTCATGAGGTATAAATGTTTTGTGGCTGACTCGATCCACACTCATCCATGCTTAGTTTTCAGGAGAGTCTCCGGACATGAAGGCTTCAAAATCACAGAGTTGTTCATGTGATGAAAATGTTTTTTAGCACCTTCAAAATGTTGATTTCTAAGGGGCTAATTCATAGTTTGACCACGGAGCATTACTACTGTTGTCGATCACAGCTAAACTCTACTAAATATCAGGAATTTGGTAATCAAGTTTAATAATTTATTTAGCTTGAATCAACTGATACCTAATAAACATATATATTTTTCACATCGTAACATAAGGATAAGTGGACACGACTTTCCAAACAAGATTACATTTGACGTGTTCTTTCAGCCATAAAAGGCATATTTTTCGTTAATTTATTTAAACTTTGCACTCCTTAAAATAATTAATAGGTGTCCTTATACAAGAGAATGCTAACAGCACTATATTCAACAGCAGTTTGACAGCCTTTAGGAAAACATTTCTTAAATAGTGTACAACTAGCTTTAAGTATTTTTGACTTGCACTACACAGGTTTGTCCTGAGATATTTATTAATCAGGGTTTTTCTGTTGCAAAGTTTATCTTTTTTAATGGATTGTTAACCTGCGCAGATGCAGATGCTCTCCAAAATGTGCATACTTTAAACGGTTATAAAACTGTGTCTCTGCAGTGAAGTTTTAGAATCTGATCCCATGAAGAATTATGTTAAAATCAGCAAAAATGTGAAGTAAAATGTGTTTTTACATTTTATGGTTAGACTCAAACAGCCACATATTGAGAGGAGTCCAAGATGTTTCAGCAGCATCATGCAGCATGACGTCCTCCACTAACAATATATGTAAATGTTCACATCTCACAGCATAGTTAAAGATGTGATGATAAGAAAAGGCTCTTGCTGCTAGTCAGCTCCGGAGTCCACAGCTCTGATCCGTGAGTATCTCCTTTAGTAGCGGTGTGAATTATTTACAAAAAAAATCACAGACGTTTTTCAGTCAGAGGTGTATATTCACTGGGTTTTAGTTGTAATTACAATACAGTGTTGTTTTTAGTCATTTTACAGTCAGAGGTGAGTGTCGTACAAACAGTAGATCTCATGCAAAGAGTGGTGACAGTCGGTAAACAGTCTCTTGGTACGACACACCGTCTTTAACGCTGTAGATCTTTTTTTATTAAAATGTATCGTCAGCATAAGCACACTCAAAGCCTTCTGTTTCTAACTGAATGTGGCACTGCGCTCGTGTGACACAGGACAAAACATTGACATGTATCAGTGACAATCTTGTACGGTAGGTGAATCATTTTGCAGACGTGCAAAATAAAGTTAGCAGCTAGTCCACTTCATACATTCTCTAAGTGGTTGTACTGTAACGCTATGCTAAATATAAAACAGGCAGGACATCCTGAACTCAGCATGAAGCAGCATTAAATCAAACTCAAGTTTCTCCCCATCAGACCGGAGCCTCGGCACAGAGGGACATGCTCAGGCCGAGCAAATGTAAATGTCTCAAGCTCAATGAAACAGCAAGTGGTGCATATTTACTTAATGTAGCCCTTAAACACATTGAGAAAGCAACCGATTCACTGCACAAAATGGCCGTCCCTAGCTAGTCTCATGTAGTGTACTCTTTAACGTTTTTGGAGGACACACAGCTCTGACTTTGAAGGATGTCTTCAAAGCAACAAACCACAGAGCGCTGCTTTGGTATGACGTGAGCAACGGCCAAATATTAAACAGGGTTTCACAGCTCAACACTTTCAACCATCACAATGGATACACAAAAGAAACTGCCTCACATGTTTGTAGAGCTTCTTAAAGTCTCAATTTCTCAGGATTGAACAAGCACTGATTATTTTAAGAACAATATCGTTCTGGAGACGCTAACCATTTGATGTAAAAATTAAGACTCTGGTGCAGATAGAGGGTAAACATGATAAATCTTCTCAAACCTGTCCATTCAACGTTGATCTTAGTTTTGATTTCATTTCATGTAAGACATTTCTTTCTCTCAAAAAGGGCAAACACTATGTAGCCAATGACAGTTAAACCTAGCAAATCTAGAGACTCTGAACAACTAAACAGACTTTTTAAACCTTCATTAAAACAAACTATTTATTGTTTTCACCTCCGCCGAGGATGTCATGTTTTCGGCTCAGTATGTCAGCCTGATCACGAAAAGCCTACTGGTCTAACATTTATGAAACTTGGTCAAATAGTTTAAGCATGGGCTAAAGGAAGAACCCATTACATTTTGAAGCACATTCGATTAAGAATCAACTCATGACAATGGGTTGTTTCTGTTTTTGCAATGCACTTTTTTAGCTTTTATAAGAAAAGTACATTTTTAAGGACAAAGATAGTTATTTGTAGGGTTAATTTATTATGACATTTTGGGATGTGTGTGACCCCAAAACGGTTTGATTCCCTAAACCAAGCACCATAACATGTGTGATCACTTAAATGTATTCACATCAATCCTTGGATGTAAGATGTTTTCTGATTTGATTGCGTTTTGTCCTGACTGCTCCTCACACAATAAACCATCAAAATACACATTTTGACAATTTCTCTATAAGAAATGTACCAGGAAAGAATCTTTAAGTAACATATTCTCAAAAACCCAACAAACAACACACTTCAAGCTGGTTTCCAACACTGAAACAAACTCTGGCTACATTACCTAAGGGTGTCTTTACGATATATTTGTTACTGACTGTAACGTTGTTCTGTCTAATTGAGTATGGCGCACTGCGATGTGAAATAAGACTCTCCACTAGAGCGATTATGTGATTATAGTGGTGATTTATTTTTTCACATTAATTACTTTTCATTCCTCCTCGTCATTTTGTAAAATCTTCAATCAGATTGATTTCCTTGCTTTCAGGCAGCCATTGTTCTCACTTCTGTAGAAATCAACTTAAAATGTAATGCAGATCATCTATTATGTCTGACTATAGTCATGTTTTAAAAAATGTCCTTTGATGCGAGTTCAAGGAAGCCTCAAGTCTCTGCAAGTTGATTTTCACACAAATGACTGAAACTAATAACTGCCAGTAAGAAAGAGAGTCGTAAAACTGAGGGTTTCCTTTGTAGTGTTAACCACCAGAAGTCTTCTTTCTAACATCTTACATTTCACTTATTGCATCCGTGTTTTGCATCCATGTAGTGAGAGCCTCCGCCCGGCCTGACCGCCTGTCCGGTCAACTCAGTGATAAAGTGCAACAGTGAAATCCAGCGGTCAGAAAAAAGTTATGGAAGAGGAAGCACGATGAAAGAGACCTCTGTGAAGTTATTTTCTGGTCAAACTCGCAGCCATTTGTGAAACAGATACAACCAGTTTGTGGTTGACCATCACGTCAACTTTACAACTCTTCATTAAGTCAGCTGGCTCAAACAGAGACAGGCAGCCTTTAAATAAACCGTTATAACTGTCCAGGAAACACCAAACAGTAACTATCATCTAAAAGGAGCTCTCAGTCAACAATTACAATATGTCCACCAACAAAAACTCAACATTAACTATCAATGACATTTCTAATTGACCATCCTCCTGAATGAAGCAGGATCCTCTGGAAGATCTGGATTGAACTCAAACACATCATCCACATGTGGAGCGATGCAGGTGAGGTGACACATGACACATTGAATCTCCACAACAACCCTCTGAAGCCTCGACCATCTGTGGTTTCTGAAAGCTGGTTATCTTCAGATTATGACTTTAGTATCTCATTATCTCTAGATGTTGACATGCTGATGTTTAGCAGATATAATGTTTACCATGTTCACCATCTCAGTTTAGCCTGTTAGCATGCTAGCATCAGCTCATTCGTAGTAAAAACCAGGCTCAGCTGGCTTATATCAATGTCACAGGTTATGCAGGAATCTGGTGATAAACTAAAGATTTGGATGAACTAAAGTAATCTAGACAAAAATTCATGATCACCAAAGTTATAACAAACCGTCCCGAGGGGATGAGGAATTTCTGCCAATCCATCCAACAATCCATATTGTTAAGATATTTTAATCAAAAACAAAAATGCCAACCTCATGATGGCGTTAGAGGATCACCAAAGAGGGATTATCCTCTGGAGACCATGAACGCATGAATCAAATTTCATGACAATCCAAGTGATGTTAAGAATTGTTGTTTTCAGGTCTGGACCAACCAATTACAGAGAAAGCATGAAGTCATAATCTCAGAATAATACAATCACAGCTGCTTGAAGAAGAGATGCAACAATCATACGACAAACTAGGGCCAGAATATTTTTGCATCATCAACAACCAAAATGTTGTTTCTTTTCCCATGATGCTCTAGGCCATGTTAAACTGCTAAACCCTTCATACACACTTAGCACTCCGCCTCCATCCGATCAATCATAATAAATTGAGCTAAACAAAGTGTCACATTGAACACAGGGTGCTTTAAATGCAAAGACAGCTCGTCTGCAGGTCATTCTGTGGCCTCAACAGCAAAATACAAAGGAATTTCTAAAAAAACAGTCCAAATAAATTGGAAACTAGCTAACTTAAATTAGCAAGTGCTACATTCAGCAAACATAATTGTGAGAGGTCGTCACATAAGCTTATGTTTTATTCTTGTGTGATTCGTGTTTGTTCATTTGTTTTGCAAAAATATGTCTGTTGTTTTCATTTTTTGTGATGAATGTAGTTTATATTGTCCATTTTCTTTTTTTTCTACGTGTTTTATAATTTGTATTTGAAACATTGATATATAAAATGTATAGGCCTACTGTGATGTCCTTTTATTTTCCTTCTGCTATATTGTTGTGAATTAATTTGGTGAAATGAGGGGGTTTTATTTTAGTTTTTTTATGAAAGTCATCGTGTATTCACTCTTGCTAATTTGTGTTTTCCTGCTAAAACGTTGCTGCGTTTTTCTTTTTTTTCCTGTGAAATATTTGCACTTTTGGGCCACCGTACTTCCACCCAGTACAGTAACAGTTTGTGTCATAAAGGCTGAGTTTAGAGATCACACCTTCAGATAATCCTTTTCACAGAGAAAACTCACACTTTCTCTCTTCACACACATAACGTTTAATCATGGCATCAGAGCGAGACTTTCGGATCACTGGTTTTGTGTCGGTGAAGACGCGTGGTGTCGGTGTGTATTGCTCGGTGGACGGGATGATCGGAGGGGGAAACGCCGACTCCAAAGTCTCGGTGCAAAAAACGTGATCGCCGGGACGACCTGCATTCCTCGACGATCACTCCTTCATTTTTAAGCATAAAAAGCAGATAAAATAAATAATAAATAAATGCACCAATACTGTAAAGCTTAACAGTCTGTTAGCAGCCTCAATCTGTTTCACTTTCCACTTTTCTTATCGGAAACAAGAAGGAAATATTCAGTTTCACATAATTTCCTCCAGGTCTGCGGCATGTGCAACATCAGGTTAGCAGAGAGGCTTTTAGAGTTTATTGCATGGAAAATATTTCCCGTTGTCAGCACTTTTTCTCCTCTTCTTCTGTTCCTCTACTTGAAAATAAGTTAGTAGAGCTACATGGATGTGTGTGTGTGTGTGTGTGTGTGTGTGTGTGTGTGTGTGTGTGTGTGTGTGTGTGTGTGTGTGTGACAATACATGTTTTCCAGCCCAGTGGAGCTGCTGTGTTCAGTCATATGGCTTGTTCTGTTTAATTAAAATGTGCAGTTATTATCTGGCTTTCAGTAATCTTGTGTTTGTGTATGCAGAGCCACCAGTGCACGGAGAAACCTGCTCATTATAACCAGTTTACTTTTTGTAACTTTATATTGTGTTTTTTTTTAAAGGTGCATTCCTTGTGTTTTACAACAAAACACCCAAATTAGACACACATTAAAACATGATTTTAAGATTAAGTGGCACTTTAACTAAATCAGTGCACTCTTAATTAAAGATGTGTTAATCTCTTTAGTTACTTGGGATACTGGTTGAGCATTTTTACACTGTCCATGTATTGGGTATGAAATCAAATACATTTAAAAGATTTCCCAATTTTTCAATAATGAGATGATTGTTAATTGCTGCCCTTAAACGACACCTCCTTCAGTACAAGATCTTCAGACTGTGCAAATTATAAAGACTTTATATTCTGGTGGCGTGGGGGGTCAGAAGGCCGCAGGCCACAAAAAGTGGTGTGACCGACTCTGCATATACAGTATATGTATGTCCATGTATTTATGTGTGTCCTTCATCAGTATACTTCACGTGTATGTGTTCAATGTAACATGTGTGTTTTCTGAGTCTGTCTCTCAGTCCTCTCAGCTGTTGTTGTTCTTGTTCATGAGCTTTGCTAACATCTGCTGCAGCTGCGTCCTCGACACGTTCAGGACCGAATGTCTGCTGCGCGGGCTGCCGGGCGTCGGCAGGGTGCCCGCTTGGCGCCGGCGTAAGGAGGCGTTGGCGGCAGTGATGTGGGCGGGGCTGCTCTCTGCCGAGCGGCTCCTCTGGATGAAGCTGCCTCCACTGTGGGGATACTGCTCCGTCTCCAGGGTGGAGGAGGAGAACACGTAGGAGGCCAGCCTCCTCAGCTGATTGGGCCGCGGTTGGTGCCTCTCCTCGTCCAACTGCAAACAGACCAATCAGAGAGAGGGAGGGAGGTTAGCAAGCAGGCTGTTTATGAAAAATAAATGTATTTAAATGTTAACATTTTTCTAATAAGGCTACATCCCAACACTCAGATTTTACTTCCTGCCTTTGTCTCCTTCCCCTCCCTGACCAGGCGTTAGACAGGAGAGAGCTGATTGGTGCTCTCACACATCTAAAGCCTGCAGCTGATTGGTCAAAGGTTGCGAGGGGAGGGACTTGGGAGGGAAGCTGAGGGAGTGTTGGTGTAAATCTGGCACTCTGTCTACAGTTACAGCTATCAGATACTACGAAGAAGCTATACAAAAGTTAACAGAGAGCCAATAAGATTGTTAACTGTGTTGGGTTGCCAGATTGGTCAGACTAGCATCCCTCTAGCTTGGACAAATGGTGATGAAGATACTTTCCCCCACAAACAAGCACTTTAAAAAGGACACACCAGCACGAACACTGCACATACTGTAGCTCACTAGTCTACGACAGTTTGAGCCTGGACAACTGACACTTTGAGCTTTGGATTTCTGAAGGAAAAATTACCATTGGAGATGCAAAAAGAAAACAGGGAACACAAAAGAGAGATGGAGTCATCAAGCACACAAAACACAGACACACGACGGAGGAAAATAATGGGAGGAAATATGTCTGAACAGAAGGAAAAAGGAAGAGGAGGAACAGAAAACTGAGTGAGAGAACAGAGGTAAAGGACTATTCCTAGACTGTGCTTACCCCGAAACATCACTTTATTTCTTCTTCTGTTGTCCCAATGGCACCCTCGCTCTTTTCTCTGTCTCCTCAGGTGAGTCAAACTCGACATACTGTGTACTTTTAAAGCGATAGGTTGGGGGGCAAAGGCATCAGTAGTTATGTGAAAGGGGGAGGGAAGAATTGGAGAGGAGTAAAAAAGAGAATGGCGGTCCTCCATGGTTGGCGGCGGAGGGCTCGCTTTGAGTCTAGCGGTGACAATCGGCACGAGAAATAAAAGCAGAGCTCGCTAGAATATTTCACTAATGACGGGTTTGTGCACACGCTTCAGCACGGCCTTAAAGGATTAGGATGTTACGCTGCTGATAAAGTGAGATATCAGTGGTGATGGAATAACGTCCAGCCTGTAAACAGCAGCCACCAAAGTACGGAGGACCAAACCTGACTGATTAGTAAAAATAAAAAAAGGAGTGCATGAATAACTCAAATGGTCACATACATGTAGAAATGAACTGAAAAGCATAAATGGACAAGGAAAGTCAAGATATTCAAAAAAAAGGAAATTATCAACAAATAATAATCCTTAAAAATAAAATGAAAATGAATGTGAAATTCAATGATTCCACATTCATTTTTTCATTAAACCAGCTTTGCATATTCAGACTCCCCAGAGGTTGAATCCTAATGACCCCCAGATATGTCCCTCTAGCGCCACCATCAGGACAACATTTCACAAGAAATACACAAGTGCACACACACACATACAAAAAAAATCAAAGAAATTGAATGTAATGAAATAATCTGGTTTCTGCTCCTCGGAGGATTATCTCTTTAGATTTCAATAACCTGATGATCATTCCTGTAGAGCTGGGCAATACATCTGTTTTAATTTGCAAAATTAGTTAGGTTTGATTTTGGATAAAGTTGTCTTTTCCTGGTTTTACAGAAAAGTTATATATTTTTCTCAACATGATGTATTGCCCAGTCCTACATTCCTGTAGTTGGACAAGTTTATCTCCACTGAATAAATGCTGACTTTGCACTTATCACATTTCCTATTTAGTCAGGTTTGGTCATCCATAACAAGGAGAATGCTTGTCCATTTGTTATTACCTATACATATTGAATCCTAAATCCACAATTAAAAGCTGTCAGTTTAACTCAAACTCTCTTTTACATTTTGTTCTTATTACCTTTATTTTTTGTCACAAAGGCCAGGAAGTCCCGAAAGATTATTTATTTCTTATCTTGTGCACAAATCTTATTAAAAAGAAACACACTCTTTTGGGACCTCCGGGCCTCTGTATACGTTTGTTAAAACACTCCCTTATTATTAAAACAGTTGTCTTTTTAGTAATTTGAGAAGATTTAATTGTCGCTTTCAGCTACTTCACACAAATACTTTTTACTTTTTTATATGACATATTATAATTAGTTGCCAGGTTTCACAACTATGTATGTATGTGTAAAGTGATGGAAAAGGAGTTTGAGGAAGTTTCCTCGATTTACATTTAATGTACCTTAAGTGCATCGTTGGATCACCAAACACACGAGAAAATGTTCCTCGATGTAGATGACCTGAACACAGCGGCTGTGTATGAACACATGTAACAGTAGCCATATGTCTGGAATACTTGACAGGAATATATGGTTCCCGAACTGTGGCTGGGTCTGCAGGATGTAATGAATTAAATGGTTATAAATCAAACCTTTAAGATATACTGCCACATTTTTTTGTTAATTCAAAACCCAAAACTTTCTTCCAGCTCTCACAGAAAATAAGTCTCAAACATCACAAGGGGATCGACCCAGAAAGAGAGCCGATCGACTGAACAAACTACGACGAACTAGTTGAACCAATTCCTTTGTCAGCGCCAACAGAAACAAAACATAATGATATACTAACATTTTCACTAAATCACAGCACCAGAATATTCAATCTGAGGTTGATGATGTATGTTTAGAAAGACATATAAAGCAAGCACCTCAGGACTGAATGTTTCTCCAAACCTTCAAAAAACGTTCAAGCCCAGTGTCAGTGTTTTTTGAGGTTCTCTCTTATTGAAAGCGGTTATTAAAAAAGTTATTGAAAGATTTGGTGTATGTATAAACGATACTCCAGTATGGTGTCTGTTACGGTAAGATTGTAGTGTGTGTGTATGTGTGTGTGTGTGTGTGTGTGTGTGTGTGTGTGTGTGGTTGTGTGCGTTGAGGTGTGTGTTGTGTGTGTTGTGTTGTGTGTGTTGTGTGTGTGTGTGAGACTCTTTTTACATGTCAGAGAACATGAGGAACACAGCATAACAAAAGAAGATGAATAAACATCATCAGCATCCTGACATAGAAACATCATGACTCCTACAGGAAATGCTTCTTTTTTTTCTCATTCACTCCTTCAGAATAAAACCATGATCCAAAGCAAAAATCATGAGCAAAAGCAAAGAGATGGAAAATATTTAAACTCTGATGCAATATGACGAGGAAAAGACGGCAGCACCACTCACACAGCTGGGCGGTGAGAAATGTTTTTGTGTGTCACAGACAGTCAAGGAAGAATCAAACCATCAGCACCAAACAGTGACACATGTAAACCAACACACCTGACCCGAACACCTGCCTCAGCAAAGATCAATAAAGCAGACATAGACAGGAAAAGTCAGCCGTCATTTCATCTTTTTTCGACACCAATTATTAATTTTGTTGCTGAAATTGTCTGTCCATGTTTTAAGATAAATAGGACTATACTGAAGCACTGGATAGAAACACATTTTAAAAATGTGAAGCAACCACAGCTCCCATGAGGCTTTGACAGCTAAGACTCATGAAATATGGTTTTGCTTTTTGTAAGCTGTGTTGCATTTGAAATAACACACAATATGACTGCATGGCCTGAAGACAGTGTGCCAGTAAAACCTTAATACAATCAAAATCGTTTCTTTAAATGTTTCATGCAACGCTAACACATTTAGCCTCTCTTAAGCTGTTGTCAGTAAACATCAATGTTGCACCAATGACAGCTCCCCAAAATGTTCTTTAACTGAGGACATACGGCTAATAAGTGCACAATGTTTTTAGCTGTGGAGAAAAATAAATATCACAAGAAGAATGTCATCACCATCTCTCCATGCTGGAAGTCAGTAAATATTAAATATAGCAGAGGATATGTTGGCTGCTGCTGGTTAAACAGAATGACTGCATGTGACGGATGTTCAGCTGCAGACACACTGAGACACCTTTAAAGGACAAGTCCAACATGAGTTCAGATGTTTTGCTCTTAGGAAACAGACTAACTGCACTGGCTGATGTTCTGTCAATGCTAATGCTAACTTAGCTAGGGATTTTAGGAGAAATCTACTGACGCCAGAAGTCAATGTTTGTAAAACTAGTCAACTGTTGGCACCTGATTTATCCCGTAGATCCAGGGATTGACCTTGGTTTCTGGTTCTCCTAGTGAAGTAAAAAGCTGCTAAATCTTCAACAATGATAAAAGCCAAAGAAGGGGGAATCTGAAAATGAGCTGATCCTCTGAACATGTTGGATTTGTCCTTTAAGATGCATGTTGACCGACAGATTAATGAAGTGGAGCAGCATTCATCAGAGTGATGAGTCTGAACATCAGCCGTCCACTTTCTCCTCTGTCCGTCAACATTGAGAGCCGAGCCCTCCTCTGATTGGCTGGCTGTGTCTCTTACCGGTCTTTGAGGTCCAATGGGATCCGACTCTCTCCGGCGGGGACGTCCTGACGGCAGCGAGTGACAGGGCGACTGGGCGGGGCTTCCTCCGCTCCTCCTCGACGCCTCCTCCTCCGTTAGCGTTAGCATCCCTCGGCTACTCTCCCTGGTGTGGGTCTTTGGACGGACCACCAGCTCCCCTGCAGAAAAAAACAATGTTGACAAGAGACTGTTAAGTGCCCCGATAAACATTCCTGTTGTCATCTTGCAATATACTAATTTATATAAAAAGTTATCACCGCAATAAACCGTATTTAATTTTGTTTTAATTTACATTATTTAATTTCATATTCTGTTCTCGTACTTATCATGTACATGAGAGTAACACATGCGTCACTTCCGGGCAAAAAGTTACGGCTCCGCCCACTTTTGGGGGAAAACAAAGCTGTCATTTGAATGGCGGTCAATACAAATTCTGAAGTTTTTGCCAATCCGATCAGAAATTTAAGAAAACCGTGGATTTCGACGATCGGCTCGATATTTGGTTAAATATAGCAGTAGGTGATCGATGTCCATGAGAGTAACATCTACGTCACTTTACGGCCCGCCCACTTTTGGGGGAAACCAACGCTGTCATTTGAATGGCGATCGAGCCTGAAGCCACAGAGCTCTCCTGTTACTGTCCTTTCTTCTTAGAGGAAGTCCAGAAACACGTAACTCTGGATTTGTTTTAATGTTTGAGGAGCAATAAACGACACAGCAGCTTTTTGGCATGATAACAAAATTATTTTCCGCCTCGCTCATGAGAGTAACAGCCGGCGAAAATGACAGCCTCGCCTACTGATTTTAATTATAATAATAATAATAATAATAATACATTACATTTTTTATTAGAGCGCTTTTACAGGTGTTCAAAGCGCTTTGCACATTACACATATTAGACATGTAAGAGTCATTACTGTGGACATTACCCACAGGAACAAATGCGGGTGAAGTGTCTTGCCCAACGGCCTGACGCAGGGCGGGAGGCGGGATTTGAACTGGAGTTCACCAACGCCTCTTGATCTGATGACCATCTGCGCCAAAACCGCCCCAATTGAACCATAATTGAACCATATATCGAGCCCGATCATCGATTTCAAATTATTTAATGTAATTGTTTGCCTGACTGGCCATCGTAATCGGGCTCTTTGAAGATCCGAAAAATCCACGGTTTTCAAAAACTTCTGATCGGATTGGCAAAAACTTCAGAATTTGTATTGACCGCCATTCAAATGACAGTGTTGTTTTCCCAGAAAAGTGGGCGGGGCCTTAATTTTCGCCCGGAAGTGACGAAGGTGTTACTCTCATCTATTGACATGTATATATACTATTTTTGCACTGCTTTTTTGTTGTATTTTTGTATTTTATTATATATGTTGCATTGTTGGAGGAGNATATATATATATATAGTCTTTTTGCACTACTTTTTATTTTGTATTTTATTTATTTATATATGTTGGATTGTTGGAGGAGCTCAGGTCAGAAGCATTTCATTGCCATTTCTACACTGTAGCTGCTGAGCATATGACGATAAAACCTTTGAAAGTTAATACTGATGCAGACATTATCAAAGCACAAGCATCTAATAGGTACATGTTGGGTATGTCATCTTACAAATATACATTCTATATGTAACATTAGTGAGCAGAAAGTATTTTTAGAGCTTTTTCACTTTGAAGAATTTAGGGATGGTTTGTTGAGATGATGTACGAGCCAGAACAAACAGTCCAGGATTTGTTTAGCGTAGCTTAGCACAAAGTTTGGATGCAGCGTGAAACTATTTATTGCCAAACTCTATCAAACAAATCCAACATCTCCCAGTCAGTCTGCTTTACACTTTTTATGAGATTTGTTGAACACTTGTGAAAGAGAAGGTTAACAAGGACACATTGTGATTTAAGCAGCAGTTAGCAAGACGTTTAGTAATTATAAGATAACAAGATACAACAACTCTGTCTCAGTTTGTTGTGCTAAGCTAAGCTAACACCTATCATTGGACATACTGGTAGAAATCTGCCTTCCAGTCGATGAAAATATTGTCATTTAAGAAGCTACTTTTTTTAGGAGCTTTGATAGTTACGTTACTTTTGCTGTAAAATTGCACTTTGTAGGTCCGCCACACTCAGGATGTAATAGTAACTAAATACTACATTCAAAAAAATATCTTGGCCAGAAAGTTGCTACACTTCATAGAAACGCTTTTACCTAAAACCTAGCTGTAAGGCTCTAAATTTAAAACAGTGCGGTATCAACACAAAATGTTCAAAAGCCTGATTTTGGCACAATTTCTATGGTAATCTTGATGAGTTTTAATTGATGGGTAGTTACAACACAGACTGTATTATACCTTTAACAAAAATACCTGATAGTTAATGATAGATAGGGTTTTGAAAAACAAGTTTATTTTTCTCAAAGTACTGTTTTAGTACAACTAAGGTATCCTTTTGGTATTAAAAGCCATATCCAGAAGTGTTGGATCTAAATCCTTAAATGTTTTACCTCTAAAACGATATTGGTAATTGTTTAAATCTCCCCAGTGTGTACAGGAGCTCCTACCTGCGGCCCGGAGCCTCCTCCTCTCCTCCTGCTCCTCCAGGGGTCGCAGCTCCTCCGGTTCCTCGTCCGTCGTTCCTGACGTTGTTGGCTGGAAGTCCCGCAGCTCCGTCTCTTTGTCGATGATCACCCACTCTTTGCTGTCGAAGTCCTCCTCCTCGGCCAATGGGACGGAGCGGATGAAAGCGTTGCTGTGCGCCTCCTGGTCCACCGACGCCACAGAGACCTCCTGCCGCCCGCTGGCCAGACGGTCACCACGGCAACCGGGGTCGACTGACAGCATCTGAGCCGGCTGTGAGGAGTAGACGTGACGAGACGGAGAGCCGAGGATATCCATCCGGGACCTGGACACAGACATGAAGACATTGAGTTTAACTTTGACTTCAACAGCTGTATGTTTTGCACATTTTTCACCCATGTCCTTCCTTCGAGACAAGTTCTAGTAAAGTCGTAATTTATTGAGACCAAAGCCGAGGTAAGACCTGTCTCAAGTGATGAATGGCAAAACTAAACAAGTCCCAAGTCTAGACTAAGCTATTTCAAGTGAATGAGAGCTAGTCCAAGTCCAGTTCAGTCAAGACCTATGTCTTATCTTGAATGGCAAGATGAAGAAGTTTCAAGTCAGGTCAGTTGAGGTCATTCTGAGAGAGAGAGAGAGAGAGAGAGAGAGAGAGAGAGTCACAAGGCTTGTCAAAAGAAGTCTCAAGTAAATCTAGATAAATCCAAGTAAAATCAGTTTGAAACCAGTTCAAAGTGAATAAAAGCATGTAATTTCTTACATACGAAGGTTGACTCTAAAGCTAACCATATAGCAGGGTATATGCAGGAATCCTGAAGTCAAATGAAATACCTTTTAAGAGCTTTTTTAAGACTCTTTCCATACATTTTAAGACCTCATCGCCACTTTGAGTTCTAACCGGTTACCTTGGCGACACACTTTACCTCACATTTACTATACAGTATTGATTGTCCTTCCTCCTTATCTTCCAACCATTTGGACGCAGACTTGCATTTCCCCATAACGATGTTGTTTAACAACCGGCGTAAACGGACCTTCGCGCGCTATCAAGCAGTGAGCGTGCGATGTCCTGTTCAGATGACGTCAAANGCTTCTTATATCCCCCCCCCACACAGAGCAGAGCAAGGCAACGAAACTTAAAATAAGAAGCAGCATTTTACGGCGCGCTATGCATGGGGCCGCCTTGTTTCCCGACATGTCGTTTCAGTAAATTAAAGGGTGTTTCATGTTGTCGTTGCTGTGGGACTTCTTAATACCTTGGAAAATGCCGTTTAATACTTTTTAATACTTTTTAATAGCCTTAATTTTCGCTAAATTGATTTATCAACATTTAATACTTTTTAAGACCCCGCGGACACCCTGTCTAGTCCAAGACCAGACATGTCTTTATAGGAAAACTGCTATTTAGTTTTTCCAATTAAAGTGTTGTCAAGTCTTAAAACTGGCCTCCATTTTGTTAGACTAATTCTCAGACTCTTTAAGTCATTTTTTTACTTGAGTTGTTCCTGTCAAGAGATAAGATAATATAAGATAAGATAGTACATTTATTGAAATGTTTGTGTTGCAGCAGCATAAAAAGACATGGCCTTTTACAATAGAAAAAATAAACAAGAAAGTGGAAAATATACATGTTGAATTTACAAATGAACAATAACAAAATATAAAGCAAGTTATTATATATCCATAAGTATGTGAGGGATGGAATATTAAATATGAATATATAAATGTAAAATGTACAGTGTGATTTTAAGACCAAGAGAAGCTATGGAGCAGAGAGTTGTTTTTAAACCCCCTTCAGTGTTTTCTGTAGTTTGAGATCACCTCGGGCCGTAGCCGTCGTTGCGGCCCTCAGCTGCCGACAGTCGGTCCGACTCGGGGCTGTTGACCCGGCGGTATCGTAGAGACCGACCGCCGGTGGGCGACTCGGGGACTCCTCCTCGAACGGGAGACGCTGGACACGCCCCCCGACCCGACTCGTCCTCCGGACCCCCCTGTGGAAGAACGGGAAGTCATGAAAGTCAGTAACAATTACATTACATTTCATTTTTAGTTTTTAGTTTTTACGCTGCTATGGACAATCTTGCACTAACGTACATTTCTAAAAGATATTGAAGTGACTGTTATTTTCTATTTGATTGTTGCACTTTTATTTAGGTTCTAATGTGTGCATATGTATAAATGCGTCTGTTGATTGTGTATATAGGTATATACATATTTTTATACATATTTTTATATATATTTGTATTTTGTATTTGGGAAACGTTATTTTTCGATCTCTCTGTCTGTACACTAGGGATGTGCATCTCACACACAAACTGAAAGATTGACAATGACTTGATTTCATTGAGCTGACACTTCTATACAAAGCGACTTACAAAAAGTGCGTTCAACCATGAAGAAACAAACACAAAATCAAGAATCCTGCCGGTACATTTCCTATCTATAAACCCATTTTTTGTAGCCTACAAGTGTCATGATTTTTGTCAATTTAAAAAGTGGGATATTTTGCTCTGAATTGCAGCGTAGTAAGGCAAGGCAAGTTTATTTATCTAGCACTTTTCAACACAAGGCAATTCAAAGTGCTTTACAACAATGAAAGACATTAAGAGCATAAAACACATTAGAAACATTAAAAAGCAAAGATATTAAAACATGAATAACACATGAATACAAGTATAGCCACATTCTCACATTCCTCTACCCTAGTCTTCGTGAAATTATAGTTATTTTGATAGTTTTTATATTCCTTTCATCCTTCTCTTTCATCCATTTTGCATCCCCAGCCAACACATTCCCCCTGTTTCACTGTTACCCGAACCCATCTTTGACCTTTAAACCGCCTTTCTTTTCAATTTCCAGAATTAGGATATTGAAACCCGTTTTAAGACTTCCCTCATGAATCTTTGGCCTTCAAACCACTTTTAGTAGAAGTATAAATCAGCTGTTTAGTAGCATTTCAAACCTTGCTCAGGCTGATCCTGAGTCTGTTGCGGTTGAAGTCCGTGTCCTCCCACACCTCTCCGGTCTCCCCGGTGTTTTGGGCCCCCGTGTCCCCGGGGGGGCGGCTGGTGGGGGGCGGGGGGGCGTTCTCCTGATCACTGAGGTGTTCGTCCTGCAGAACCTCGTCTGTGTTTTCCCGCCCGAGATCTCCAGGGATCGGCGTCATGATGGCTCTGTGGACCCAAGAGGTTCTGGTATTTCAGAGACTAATTGGGTCATTCTGATGTGTTGCCTGTTTAAATTAATATCCTGTATTCAGCATTAGATATTCTATAATCCAGGCAGCCTTTGGTTGTAGTTCATGTGGGTGATTTCACATTTGGTTTTTGTGACAGGGTTCTAGTTTATCCATCCTCAAACATTGGCATAGTGGGTATTATTGTGCTCAAAGTATTTATTTATAACTAAAGCGCAGAATCAAACATATTTACAATTTGGGCAAAATGGCAGTGGCTGGGTTTCAGGTTGAGGAAACTGATTACTCTTTGGGAAAGAAGTTTGTGTGTGTGTGAGTGTGAGTGTGAGTGTGAGTGTGAGTGTGAGTGTGTGTGTGTGTGTGTGTGTGTGTGTGTGTGTGTGTGTGTGTGTGTGTGTGTGTGTGTGTGTGTGTGTGTGTGTGTGTGTGTGTGTGTGTGTGTGTGTGCGCCGCCCGCTGTCACTGGCGTTGTTGGTCAATCTGTGATCTGCACCGTCACAGTTTTACATATTGGGATATGATTTATGTATTTAGGTTCATTTGTTTTGTCCGTTGCAAATGTGAATGTTTCCTGGAATTCTTATTTTCAGTGACGATGGATTGAATAATAATATAACAATTCTCCAGCATTAAACCAGAATGTTCATCTCAACATTTAAATTTGAAAATTTGAAAGCCAACCTTTAATTAATTTTTCGGATTTACGAAAGAGTTTTGTCCACTTGGGGTTTGGCCTTGCTATATTTGGGTTTTTTCTGCTCTGTTTCCGCCATTTTCTTAGCTTCCTCTTGGATGCTGGCATATCATCTGGCACACCTTAACTACCTTTAAGCAAAGAACGTCCCTAACAGTATTACAAATTAAAAACTTCTGATAGTACCAGCAACTAATATTTTTGCTACCATTTATTTCACTTTATTTTTTTAGACGTTTGTCTTGCTTGGAAAAGAGCAACAACTAATGAAGCTTAGCGCAAGTTCAATGAGGAAGACCAATCCTCTGGTGTTACATGTCATTTCAATACTCTCTCCTCCCAATAAGCGATCGGGGGCATTACTCCCCAGCTAGCCAATCATCGCACCCGCTACCCCTTTAAATCTGCTCTTCCCTCTCTGTCAGTCGTCATTTCAGGCGTCAATGCACAACCCTCCTCCACCCCTTCGCCTCCTGTCTCCTAATACAGGGCCAAGCAAAAACCTTCTCCCTTCAGACCGGACCGAACCACTTATCACCACCACCAGTGTCTAGACCCCGGGGGGTTCATCGGAGCGGTTTCCCCCCCCTGAATGATCATCCTGAAAACCGGGGCCTAATCGCCAAACATCATTTCATTCACTTGTCGTAATCCGTCAATCACCATTCCCTCATATCAGGCGTCCCGGTAATAAACGTCTCTCCTAATTGAACTACTTTTACTCAAAAATAGCATTCAATTATTTTACACTAACCTTATCTTTATTCTTCCAAACTCACAATACAGCAAAAATAAAAGAAATCAAATATAGGCCTAGTGTCTCCCATACTTCTATTATCAAAGATGAGTGAGAGGAATTATTTTTATCAATATTGTTTTTAAGAAAAATCCTCGTCATTCAGCTTTTTAGTGAAGCTTCAAGGTTCAAGGTTAGTTTATTTGTATAGCACATGTTAACACACAGAGGCTATTCAAAGTGCTTCACATAGGAATTTAACACATACTAATTAAAAACAAAACAAACACAAAAAAAAAAAAGACAATTCATAAAAGCGATAAATTGCTGGCTGCAGCTCAAAGTGCAACGATAAGGCACTGTTAAAGGATCTCAGGATAGGCTGCAATAAAAAAAAGTGTTTTAACCTTGATTTAAAAGAACCCAGGGTCGGGGCGGACCTCAGAATTTCAGGCAGTTTGTTCCAAGCTTGTGGTTCATGAAATCTAAAAGCTGCCTCGGCAAATGTAGTTCTGACTCTGGGGACAACGAGTAAACCCGTTCAACACAAATGCTCAGGAAGCTTCACATATCGTCTCCTGCTCATCTTTAGGCAGATCTCATGCAGCTGATGGTTTGTTTCTTACCCCACCATGGCGGCCGTGGGTCGGGTGTTTTGCTGAGGCTGGCTGGAGGTGCTGGTCGACAGCGTGACGTCTCCTCCGCCTTTCTCCCAATCAAAAGGCTCGTTCTCGGTGATGATTCGCTCCTTCATGCTGTTCTCAAACACCGACATCAGCAGCTGGGACAAAACAACAGGATAAAGTCCTTCAAGGTTCAAGGCTCTTATTGTCGTGTGTGCATAGCTACAGGGTAGATATGACAATGAAAATCTGAGGTCACAGGCTCCTCCAACAGTGCAACACAATCAAACAGATACAAGACTGCAAGTAAATAGAAATAAGGTAGAATACAAATAGTGCAAGGAGAGTCTATATACAAGTAATTGGAATATGAAACATTAGATAAATAATTTGTAAGTTGCAAACAGATGGATGTTCTTTCATGAATGAAAACTATTGTCCAGGTGATAACACTAAAAGAGAGGGCACACATTGTAAATACTTCTCAGTGTGTACCTGGTAGTCTGGTTTGGTGTAGTAGTCCAGGGCCAGCACGTGGTCCAGGAAGATATTAAACTCTGAAGGCATGTGTTTGAGCAGCATCCGGTGGTCGTAACGCTCTTTAATCTGACCAACTTGTTCCTGGAGAAAATCATAAAAGAACGCTTTAGACTGAAGTGACATTTTGACAATTCATGTACATTTCTACCTTTATTTGTTTGACATATAAAACAGGTTTTGATCATCAGGCAAAAGCAGAAAACAAAAACAATTTATTGACTTGGTAACCTACAACGAAAAGCTCCATCATTGTAACCCTTTAAATGCCAGTTTCTCTCACATAATGTTGTTGTCTTTTTAAACATCATTGTTTTGATTACACAGCGAGGCTCCTTGTGGTAACCAGGAAATAACCGATGGCAAACATGAGGAAATGGCTCAATCTGGTGCAAAATAGTAGTTACATGTTGAAAGTTGTCGATTTAAAGGGTTTTAAAGATAACAATTTGAAGAGAGAGTGAGGCGTTAAGTGAATATCTCTAGAGGGCAAAAGCGTTAGTTTTGTAGTTAATTTTTTTTTTTACGATATGGTCTTATCTAACATCAATGTAAATACTTTACTATACTACAGTTTTTGAAATAGTATTATGTTCTAACAGGTTGATATTTACTATGTGAAAATATTCTTGTATACTGTTGTTGTTGTTGATATTGTTGAAGTCTTTACAGGAGTAAACAAATACTGATTTGTTTACCTTATCTTTGATTTTTCGCCATGGCAACTGTCCAACAGCGAACTCCACCAACATGTAAAATAATGACCACAGGTCGTCATGGCGACCCATTTCCTGGAGGGAAACAGAAGAAAAACAATATTATTGTTTATGTCAGTTTTATCAGTAAATAATAAAATGTAGTCAATACATAACTGCTGATATAACCTATGTAGGCTACGGTAAGGTATTCCTATCATTCACTTTCATTAAAGACATTATTTACGTAATTATTTAAAGACAACACACAAACACTGACTTTGTTTTTATGAGCGTTGACCGAAGCGTAGCGGACCGTCCCTCTGAATCCCGCCACAGTCCTCGGCTGAACAGAAGAAGAAAACATTTACAGATTATTCACATCAACATTAAATCATTACTGAACCCTTTACTTCTAAATCACACACGGCTGCTCCGTTAGATAAACACATATCTAACAACAAGGAAGTTTGGCTTAATGTAAATCCTGTCGACCGTAAACATTGATACAGAACAAACAGAACTACAGTGACAAATGGTAAAGACATTGAAATGTTTTCTTCTTCTCTGGCTATCGCCTCATGTCTGTGGTTCAAATGTGTAATATTCGTAGAATTTGAATGCATTGATCTTGTATTTCTTGCACAAAGCTTGCGCTCAAAAACCTGAGCAGTACAAGTTGGGCGTGGGTTGCCACTCCACTTTAATGTGTCACACAAAATGGCCCAAAATACTAAATGAAGCTGGTGTCTCTGTCTTGGTAATAAGTGGTCTATAACCCATTACATTTCAAAGCTGTATTATGTGTGCCAAAATTGAACTGGAGTGTAAACCGCCTCTGTGAGTGGGTTGCTTCTTCAGTTATATCATTTTAACTATGCTGTAATTATGAAAAAAACTCCAATAATTAAACTTATATCCAGATATTATTTCCCTGAATGTGCTGCCTGAATCTGTTGGATTCATGTTTCAGGCGTAAACAAAGCAAATTATAACCAAAACATCCAAATAATAACACGTCAGCAGAGGGTCACGCTGCATCTACACAGCCTCCAAATAACACAGGGGTCAATCAAGATGTTTCCATGGTGATATTAATCACAACTGTGTGGGGAACAGGAAGTGATCACATGTCCCTTTGAGGACTGGAGACACGTCATGACTCGAGACGGATATACAGATGTACTGTACGTGCCAAATGTTCCCTTTAACAGTGAGTCATGAAGTTATGACACTGTTTCTTTCCCTTCGATGGCTAATGGATTTATTTAAAGCAGTCCATTGAATTTTCAGTGCTGTCACCTTAACTCATTAAGTTCGTTCTTGAGGTAGAAATCATTTTCCTCCACATGACACATTTGCAAAGATGACGTTTTAAATGGTGTTTTCATCCTTGTTCTCTCTCGGTCTTCTTCTTCTCTCATTGTTTCTCGAGGTGAAATTACAGCTTGTGAAATAAAATGGTTTTAATTGGTGCTAAATATTTATTTCTAGCAACAGATTTACACATGAATATACAATCTATTGACGACAGACCTTCCTGTTGTTGTGTGGAGATCAAATGTGTGTCTATTAATGAGTGGGGGTGAAATGTAATTTAATGACAACCATTTCATTAACTCAGTTGCTTATGTATTTATATTTTTCTTCATATCCTTTAAAATGATTCCCATTAATTAGTACTATTCTATTTAAGTAATTGTTGGTGTTTACTAATTTCTTGGTTTCATGTTTGAATCTTGAATGTAATGTCATTTTACCCCTCATTCATCCTGTAAAAAATACAGTTATATATACAAAACGAAATGTTTCCTATTTTATTTGGAAAAACCCTGTCCCTGGGTGTTTCTCAATGTCGAGTAAAGCTGCTCCAGAGCCACTATTTCAAGCATACTACGTCATCGAATGCCGCCGAAGTACTGTTCCAATGTCCAGCATACTTGGAATTCTACAGAGCCCGGCGTACTCCATTTTAATTTCAAAATCTGTGGCGGAAAATGTAAGGCGGGGCCTCTCATATGACGCACATCTGCTCGCCTGTTCCACTCTTCGTTTTCCGAATGCCAGGAAGTATTCTTGCCTCACTTCTGAAGCAAGTGACTCGGAAGACATGTGCCACCAAGCAAGCGTACTCGACATTGAGAAACACCCACTGTGTGTTACGAGCTTTTGTGTGTGTGTGTGTGTGTGTGTGTGTGTGTGTGTCTCTCCCTCTCCCCCTGATTGTCTCCAGGTGGAGCCTCTCCCTCAGGTGCTCCCAATCCCCAATCAGGGCCTCCATAAAGGACCTGAGGAAGGCTGCAGTGACTCTCTCCTTCTTCTCTGGGCTGCATGTGTGCAGCATGTGTGGTGTCTATGGGTGTTTCTCAATGTCGAGGAAGGCTGCTCCAGAGCCACTATTTCAAGCATACTACGTCATCGAGTACCGCCGAAGGACTGTTCCAATGTCCAGCATACTTGGAATTATACCGAGGCCGGCGTACTTCGTAGCGAGAAATGTCGATGGTTCTTTGCCGCAGAGCGCATGTTGTTAGACTCTTGCGGTCACTTGAAATATCCCACCAATGCTTTTGCGCTACTGGTGACCTAATTTCGCAACTTTGGCGAAATCTGTTTCGCTCTCATTTATATGGTGGGGCCTTTCCGATATGATCGCCACACTTGTTAGCCTGGTTTCCTACCATTCTTCCGTTTTCGAGGCTACGGAAGGATTCTTCGCCTCGCCTTCGAAGCAAGTGACTCGGCAGACATGTGCTACCTAGCAAGCATCCTCGCGAGGATTGAGAAACACACCTCTGGCCGTCTCTTCTCATCTCGAGGAATACTGGCTTCCAAGCCAATATTTCAAGGATGCTACTCATCCGAGTGCCGCCGAAGGAACTGTTCCAATCTCCAAACATACTTTGGAATGTCCAACAGAGGCCGCGTCCTTGTTTGCGGGGAAATATCGAGGCTGCCATGGGTAGACTTCGCGTCCTTAAAATCCCCACAATGCTTTGCGCACGGACCAATTTCAAAAACCCTTGCGGAGAATGGCTGAACCGACGCAGTACCCCTAGTCCAGAAGGGAACGTAACACAGTGGCCGTTTCTCAATGTCGAATAAAGCTGCTGCAGAGCCACTATTTCAAGTATACTACGTCATCGAGTGGCGCCGAATGCTGGGCATTAAACAGTCCTTCGGCGCCACTCGATGACGTAGTGTACTTGAAATAGTGGATCTGCAGCAGCTTTACTCGACATTGAGAAACGGCCTGTGTCACGTCTGTTTTGACTTCCTGTCCCTGTTCGTCTTGATTGTTGTGTATTGGGAAGTTTTGTTTTATTTGGCCTCTTCTGAACAAAGTGTGAAATAAATGTATTTCAGTACAAATCCATGTGTTCCTTCCAGAAGGAGTTTCTCTCCCACACACTCCCGCCCTGCCTGATATGGCTCCATCGGACTCCTTTGTTTACTTCCGGATCTTTTTGAACATTAAAGTATGTAAACATGTCACAGTAGAGGTGGAAAATATAAGTATTAACCTGAAAATGAGCAGAATAGTGCCCGTCTAAAATGTCCTGTTTCCTGCATTTGGGTCCACTCTGCTCCTCGTGAAACTGTGAGTAATACATGATAAAGGTTTCATCTAATATTAGCAGCACTTAAATCTCTGACGGTGACAAACAGGTGTTTTATTTTTCTGCAATTATATTGCGACCGTCGGCTGGTGATGCGGCTGTGACCCCTCTGTCGCTATAGAAACCACTCACATCCCTGGGTAACCATGGAGATGATGGAGAAACGGGAGGCATGCACGTCAAAATCATAAGTCCAAAGGAAACTGTAAGAAAAACAAAAACAACACTGAAACGTAAAAAGAAATGAAAATAAAACACCACATAAATCACTGAGGTGACAGACTGAACATCGTGCAAACTGTCAAAGCAAAACGTACTTTTATAAAATCACATTTTTTAAATAAAATATAAATAAAAAAGTAAACAGTATATTATATAACATAGGGGTGAAAGTACACGATTTAAGACTTCAGAGGATTTTGTTTAAAGGCAAATTATTATTGTTTTGTTGTTATTTAAATTAATGGTTGTCTTGAATTTGACCTACTAATTTTAACATCCCTATTTTATTTAATCATCAGCAGATTTTATTTTGTTATTTAAATGTTAGATGTACATTGGATATATAATATAATCTGTTTCTATCCCTAATAACGTCTCTTCTTATTACCAGTTGGCCAACACTTTATTTACTTTTGTTTGTTTTGCATTGTTTGAGCTAATTCCCATAAAGTGTGTACTAAGTTGAATACTAAAATAATCACTTTTATTGTTTTATTGTGTTAAATAGACAGATAGGTACTTTATTGATCCCAAATTGGCAAATGATTTAGTTAATTAACTTATCTTAATGTTGTTTTATTAACAAACATTCTTTAAATTTAAATAGTGTTGTGAAAAGAAATAGGGTGAGTGTGGAAATAAGAACTCCAACTGCAGAAGAAAAGCGGAGTTTGAGTCAAACAAAATAGAAACATGAGGAGGAAAGAGGAAGTAGGAGAAGAGGATCAATATATCCATTCTTAAAAATACAGCTCTTCTCTCTAGTGAGGGTTAGGTTTGGAGGTTTTAGGTAATGGTTTAAATTAATGAAAGCTTGTCAGGAAAATTTTAATTGGGATTTTAACTTGTTCTCATGGATCTGAAAGTTATCTCCAGGCGCAGTTTGTTTTACAGATTCTTAAACTTCCTCTGCAGAAAAAAAGAGGATAATCTCAGATGAATCTATAAACCAAAAAGTAGAGAAAAGAAAGTGAGAAGGAGACGGGAGAGCGGACGAAGGGGAGAGGAAACATGAGAGGCAAGAAGAGGAGAGGAGGAGATCAATACATCCATTTTGAAAGATGCAGTCCTTTGAGAGAGAGTGTTTCAGAGATATAAGGGGGAGTTTAAAGGTTAAATATATCTTGTTGGAGGCTGAGAACTGTGATAACAACTCCACAAAGGCTTGCAGAGAGAAAATCATGGCTTTAATCTAAAATACCAAATCTGAAATTAATCTCAGAGCTAAACGTTATCTGGAGAAGAAGAGTTTCAGTCCATCAGAGAGAAAAGCAGCAGAGTTACTCAGTCCATCCGCCGCATGATTTATTCATCTGCAGCCACAAACACACACACACACACACACACACACACACACACACACACACACACACACACACACACACACACACACACACACACACACACACACACACACACACACACACCGTCCTGCTGCCACAAATATCACGACAGCACCAGATGTAGATTAAAGCTGCTCTGTACAGTATTGTTGGTGCTAGCACGCAAAGTAATCCATATTATAAACGTGCTGACTATTGATGCTTCTTCCGAAGGATATAATGGCCTTGAAGCTGAAAGCCACAGACACAAAGTCGGACAGGTTTGAAAAAGACGGACTAACATGTAAATGGACTGCACTTATTTAGCACTTTTCAGTCTTTCAACCCATCAAAGAGCTTTGACATCTACACCCACTTACTGAGCCTCACATCCACACACATTTCCGCACCATTAGGAGCGTTAAAGGATTACGTTTCCCTCCCAAGGACACATCTATGTCGACCGCAGAGGATCGAAGCAACGACCTTACAATCAGAGGTCGACTGCTCTAAGGTCAGCTCGTTGGTTTCTAGTCTGCACCACTGATATGTGACTACTGCTAACCTGGTCATGTGACCTGAATCAGCTGGAAGGACTTCCTGTTTGATCAGCGATGATGTCACTATGTATGTGTGTGTGTGTGTGTGTGTGTGTGTGTGTGTGTGTGTGTGTGTGTGTGTGTGTGTGTGTGTGTGTGTGTGTGTGTGTGTGTGTGTGTGTGTGTGTGAGTGAGATGATGGAGGAATGAGAGAGAGAAATAGAGGAGAGGAAAGGCAGTATGTAGATGAAGAGTGGGAGAGGGGTACATCCGAAAAACAGTGGGGGAGAAAGGGAGAGGCGATTCTCACAGAAGCTGACTCAGCTGAAGAGAGAGAGAGAGAGGGAGAGAGAGAGAGACAGAGAGACAGAGAGAGACAGAGGTCTCTCGCTTACTGGCGCATTCAGGAGCATCAAATATTCATCTCACTGCTGCAACACAACACTGCAGGAGGAGGAAGAGGGGGATGAAGAGGGGGAAACACGTTATAAGGTGTGAGGAGGAAAAAAGAATGGAGGAGGAGAGACAGAGAGGAGGAGATCAATAGACATATAGAGAGAAGAGGAAACAAGAGAGACAGAAAGGAGGAGGAGGACGATAGAGGAGGAGGAGGAGGAGGAAGAGGACAGGGAGGCANCAGTAAATGGCTCACGCACTCTCTGATCTAAAAATATCTCAGAGCTCAGTCTGACAGAGACGTCATCAATGAATGAGAGAAGAAGAAGAGGGAGAAGCTCCCAGTGAAACCACAGAGACCAGCAGACCTCATCACTGACTGACAACCAATCAAAACATCAGGATCTGCCTTTTCAAAATAAAAGCCTTTTCCATTCAATTGTAGAAAGAAATCCCATCATGCAACAGGAGGAAACTGCTGTTTTATAATCCGCTTAAACAATAACATCTAATGACTCCTTATTGATCACACACACACACACACACACACACACACACACACACACACACACACACACACACACACACACACACACACACACAGTTATCTATTGAACTCGTGTACTGCAATGCAGTGAACACACCCTGTCTGTCTGATATTATGTAGCTTTTCATAATTAATTTTTTAACGGCTTAAAGGAAACTGAACCATAAAACAAATCAGGAGGAAAAAAGAGAAACAAATACAGAGTTAGTACAGAATAATAAAGAGAAAATAGTTTGTTTTGTGATTGTTTGAAATAAAAGAAGAAATAATAATTATAATAAGGATATTTTTAATTTCTTGTTTGTAATTTGATTTGAAAGTCAGGACTTAGATTATGAATTAATGTGAACGTTAAACTTATTATTAGATTTCTCAATATTTGATTCACATTGTCAGTCATAAAAAACATATTGAGTATTTGATATGAAGATTGCCTTTTATCTCATGAAAGTGAACAAAAAAATCCAATTCATATTTCACTTCTCATATTTATTTAAGTGTCTATTTTTATAATCATCCTGTCTTTTATTCTAGAAGGTCAAATGTTTTTGGATTTCACATCTAAAATGTCAGAATGATCAGATGACTTTGAACAACTACAAAAACCTCATATTTCAGACACGCTGATGTCAATATTAAGAAATACAAAGCCATTATTATAAGAAGCTATTCCGTAATTTTTAACCATCACATGATAAGCTTATTACGACTAATTATATATTTGTGGCAGAGCGAGTCGTCCATACAGCAACAACAGGAGATCAAAACCTCATACAAAAATCAACTGCAAACAATATTTTACTTTCAGCCTCTCTGGTGCTACTGTTGACGCAGAAGTTGTCAATAAAGTTTCTTACCGGCCGGACCTCTCCGGTGGTGTTTGTGTATTGCCGCGCCAGACCGAAGTCCAGCATGTAGCACTTCCTGTACGTGGAGGGGAGCCGGCCCATCGCAAAGTTCGACTGCAGGAAGAAAAACAGAAACTCATCAGCTCAATAAGTTCTTATTTTTCACGTTTTGTTTTTGACTCTCACCTGTTCAGACTTTGATTGAAAGGACTTTCCCCACCACTTTAAACAAAAAAAATGTACAGAGACTGCAAGTCAGATGAGAGACCTGTAACAATAAACTTGAATAAAGTGGTGAAATTAAACTCTCTGACACATTAACAATGAGACACTGAGACGAAGAATACTGAGAGACTGTGAAGTGAATCCCAATGTGTCAAATGTGACGAGGTGTGTCAATAAAGTTTAATAATAGGAAACCAGACCGACCGAGTCCTAATCCAGACCGACCGAGTCCTGATCCAGACTGACCGAGTCCTGATCCAGACCGACGAGTCCTGAATCCAGACCGACCGAGTCCTGATCCAGACCGACCGAGTCCTGATCCAGACTGACCGAGTCCTGATCCAGACCGAGTGAGTCCTGATCCAGACCGACCGAGTCCTGATCCAGACCGACCGAGTCCTGATCCAGACTGACCGAGTCCTGATCCAGACTGACCGAGTCCTGATCCAGACCGACCGAGTCCTGATCCAGACTGAGTCACATTAATTAGCACGATGATAATAACGATGAAGCTGAGCTGCCTTTCCTTCCTCACCCCGACCTTCCTCTTCCTCTTCCTCTTCCTCACACTCCTCTCAGTTTGTCCTGCAGCTTTTGTTCCAGCTCGGCTCATTAATATGTAAATGTATTCAGCACGAACATCCTGTCTTCACTGCTATCGGAGGATTCTACTTTAAGCTTCTGAGCTTTAATATGGACTCAGGCTTCATCTTCCATCCACCGCACAAACAAATTCAACTAAATACTTTGTGAGATTTATCAAATTATTAATACATAAAAAGTCTCTCTAGTTGCCGATCTAGTTTTTATTTATCTCTTTCTATCTAAGGCGAAAGTATTATTATTACCAATAAGGACATGATGTGATCAATAATAACCTTCAAACACAGCAGTAGATTACATAAATAAAGATATCATCATAGCTTAATTTATTGATGTTTTTCGCCGAGTGTTTATTTATTTTTTTATTCGGTGATGATTAATTTGACAAAAGGAATAATAACTTGTCAGAAAGCTTCAAAATATCAATGATTTATACCAAAAATATCCCTTCTTCAAATCTGTTTCCGACACACAATTAAATCTTTATCTAGTTGATCAATATGTTTTATATTTATTTTGTGAAGCAGCCAATCCACTGATCAATATGCTTTATCTTTAACTTGAGATGTGTCACTTTGTAAAGCACTTTGAGCTGCATGTGTTGTATGAAAAGTGCTGTATAAATAAAGCTTTGTTATTATCAGAGGTGGGAAGTAGTGGAGTACAAATACTTTGATACCTTACTTGAGTACATTGTTCTGGTATCAGTACTTTACTCCACTACTTATTTTTCTGACGAGTTTTTACTTTGACTTCTTACATTTTGAACACAAATACCTGTACTTTCTACTTCTTACATGTTGAACACAAATACCTGTACTTTCTACTTCTTACATGTTGAACACAAATACCTGTACTTTCTACTTCTTACATTTTGAACACAAATACCTGTACTTTCTACTTCTTACATGTTGAACACAAATACCTGTACTTTCTACTTCTTACATGTTGAACACAAATACCTGTACTTTCTACTTCTTACATGTTGAACACAAATACCTGTACTTTCTACTTCTCTCATTTTCCAAACAGGCTGGTTCCTTTAGTTTGAATGTGTGTTTGGTGGCGTGATCATTATTATTTAGAGTCATTGCGTGCCTATTGATTTGAACACGATCCGTGTATCCATCATTTCCTGGTCTTCTCTAAAGAAGAGGGACCAATGAAAACGTTGTCATGTTGCCGTTGTTCANGCGTTTCTTTATATAAGTCTCATGTTAAGGTCGCCCCTATTAGCTATTCCCAGTCTTTCTGTATGTGCAGAGCTGTTGTTTGAATTGGGCTGAACCCAACGTCATTTGGAGCGTTACTCATTTTCCCTCTGTTCAGCCTGTTTCCAAGTGCTGTTCCTGTCTGTTACTTTGATGAAATAAGGGCCCCTGCCCACGCCCCCTTGCTGAAAGTCGTCTAGG
>NW_011346992.1:49085-64722 GCF_000735185.1 Notothenia coriiceps | reverse complement strand
TGGGGGGGGGGGTTACCGTTGGTTGCTGATTGGCTAATGGTTACACAAGCCAAACATCGTTATGACATCATAAAGTGGCCAAAATCTGATCAGCTCATTTTCAGACAGGTTTTTATAGAAATGGATCAGGAAAAAAAGAGAGAATCTTTGTTCCTGAAACTTTCAGAGTCTCTTTCCACAGAGGGGACACATGTTGATGTAGAAGAGACATGAACAAGTGGATTTTGCACAATAGGTGACCTTTAAGTCTTATAGGTTGGCTTTTAGTCACAGTAGAGACACTAAATACATTTATGACCCTGAAAATGAGCATCATATGAGAAGCTTTTGAATCAGCAACGTGAGCTGAGAGTAAAAGCTCTGAGTAAATCTTCCACGACTGCGAGAACAAAATGTATCGCTTAGATTGAAATGTTACAGCGGGCCTGAGCCATGTTTTAAAAAGTGTGTTTTTGGACTCTCACCCTGCAGCTTCTTCAGCACCGCCACCTCCATCTTCAGCACCTGTTTGGGCTGCTGGGCCGACTCCACCTTCAGCGCCACGTTCTCCCGCGTCAGCAGGTCCAAGGCCTCGTAGATCTCCCCGAACCCACCTCCACCGATCTTCTTCAGCTGGGGACAGGACGCAGCAGGTACAACTTTAAAACTGGGGTAGCAAGACTTCCATCAGACTAGAAACCATTGTAAAAAATAACAGATTTAAGCGTCTGGGTTCAGCTGGAAACTACAAGAAACATTGAAGCCTTTTCAGTGAAAACAGCTGTTTGTTAAATAGCTTTACTTCCCTTTTTTATAATAATAATAATAATTATAATATAATAATACATTTATTTTGGGGGGCGCCTTTCATAACACCCAAGGACACCTTACAGGGTTAAAAATTTACAAAATTAACATTTACAATTTTTTTACAATTTTACCTTACAAATGAAAACAGTGGATTTAGTGAAGTATCAGCCGGGGTAAAACAAGACAAACAACAGGAAATTGACTACAAAAGGACACAGGGTACAGATTATAAAGAAAATGCCAGTTTGAACAGGTGGGTTTTGAGTTGGGTTTTGAATGTTGTTATGGATTCAGACTGTGGGATGTGTAGTGGCAGGGAGTTCCAGAGTCTGGGAGCCGAGCAGCTGAAAGCTCGAGCACCCATGGTTTTGAGGCTTGGGACGGTGAGAAGTCCTACGGACGATGACTTATGATATGTTTCTCCCCACTTCTTTCTCTGTCTCCCATCTTTCTTTCCCCCATGACTTTGACTGTCTTTTATCCATTCCTTGCAACATTCTCTTGAATCATATGTCATTTCCTTGTTGCATTATTATTTATTGTAAAGTCCAAAGTATTGTGTGAGTTGCACTGTAGCAGAAACCTACAATACAAAAACTACAACATAGCTATTTTCCATATGACCATAACACCTTTGAATTTCAATTAAATCTTTTGTATTCTCCCAAACTTCCTTTGCATCTTTAAATGCTTCTCACCTCCTTGATTTGTGGTTATTTTTACCACCTTAATCCCCTTTTCAAGTGAAAATTCGAGTGTGAGCTTGAATTTTCAGATAGGTAGATGAGGTTTAAAGAAAGGTTTCACTTCACCTTTTTCCTTTCCTTCCATGTTTTAGTCTTTCTTCCTCTTTTACCTCATTTTCTCACCTTATTCCCTCTTCTACTTGTCGGTTACACACACACACAATTCACACATATATGTATAAATATATGTTAGCATGTTGAAGCTCTGTGTCGGTTCAGTGGTTCAGACAGTAAATGGATCAGTGAAGTGCAAACACCCTGCAGGCTCCACGCTGCGATGTGATTGGCCGAGACAGGAGCTGCATTATATAACTTTTTATTTCAGATTCAAAAGGACGACAGCGGTGGCTGTTCATATGAATTATATAGAGACATTAGATTTATATGGATTAGCTCTTTAATGATTAAATGGAACACTTTGTCTTTAGTCAGTCTTTAAAATCACAGGTTATCCATCTCAGTTCATGTTTAATAATAATGGATTTGAGTCAAATGTGTTTTATGTTCAAGTGGTAATGGATGAGTAGATATTGCTTAAAGAAAAGCCGGCTGTTGTTTTATCATTTCAGATGTATTTATTTCAGCTGCTTTATGTTAGATTTGTTCTTGATTTATTTGTCCTTATAGAGGCCCTGGTTTTTCCTGTTCCTTTAGTGTGTTATGTTATATCGTTTTATTGTGCATGTAAATGGTCTGCAAAGGCTAAAATCCCAAAGTTCCCTCCAGAGGGAGTTTCTCTCACTCTCGTGCTTCTATTGGCTAGCGCTCCAACACATTGTACGTGATAGGCTAAGGGGCGGGACATCTCTAAGCGGTTGACCAATCACAACAGAGCCGGCCAGCTAACCAATCAGAGCAGACTGGGCTCTGGTTTCAGACAGAGGGTGAAAAGAGGTGCTGCAGCACAGGCAGTATGAGAAAAATAAAGAGCTTTTTGAACATTAAAGCATGGAGACATGTCACAGTAGAGACACTACATACAAATATGAACCTGAAAATTAGCATAATATGGCCCCTTTAAGTTCTCACACTGCATTCATTTCTGAGTAGAGACCAGTTTGGAAACTCCTTAACAGAAATTCATATTGGTGCATTCCTGGACGCTGTGAGTTAGGACTTTTTAGTTAAGAATCAACATGGTCATTTCTTCCATAACAACATTGATTGCCTTTAAGTCTTATAGGTTGGCCTTTAGTCACAGTAGAGACACTAAATACAATTATGACCCTGAAAATGAGCATCATTTGAGAAGCTTTTGAATCAGCAACGTGAGCTGAGAGTGGAGTGGGGAAGGAGTTCCTGACTCACCACTTTCCATCGGTCTTTGACCATGCAGTTGGGCGGCAGGATGTCGGCCTGCTCGGACGTCCCGTTCATGTTGGCGTTGTCCTGGAAGCCGGGGACTAGGCACTGCATCTGCCAGCCAGACAGAACTCGAGCAGCTCCCAGCTTAAAAGAGCCATTTATCTGTTGGGGGGAGGAGGGGGGGAGACAAAGAGGGGAAGGGAGGCAGAAACAGTCAGTACCTCAAACACACCGTCTACGTGCTGGGAAGCTCCCAGTCTCTAAACCCCAGTGCAGTCTGAGTTAACAACAGGCATTAGAAATGGCTGGCTGCCATTAGAAGCCATTCTTCAGCTGGATCAGGCTACAGGCCGGTGGGGGGGGGGGTTAGGGTTGGGGGTGTGATGGTATTTGCAGTAACTGGAGCAAATATCATGTGTGCAGAGGAAGCAGCCGGACACTCGCTGACTGCTGGACGGCCCGACGGCCAATCGGCTGCTCCGAATCATCAGAGATCACAACGCTCTGGTTCCTAATCGACCGACTGAACTAACAACCATCAGCATCATGAGCTCATCCAAAAAATGTCTTTTACAGCAGTGAGACTTGCCAAAGACATGTCGTTGTACTTTGTACAATGACAATAAAGATATATTCTACTCTATTCTATTCATCATGCTCGTCCAACATGATCCAGCTGAACTGAAAGAGGCTGATCTGGAAAGCTACTCGGATTGACTTCATATTATTTTATTACCTTAAGTTTAAAGTCAACATGTTAGGACACTTTAATCTCCGCTTGCTCTCTGATAGTATGATATCCAAAATGATATAATTTCTCATGTCTGTAGATTAAATGTGTAACATGTTCTCAATCGCAGCTCATCTAATGTGGAAGAACTTTGTTAGGTTTAGGAAGATCATGGTTTGGGTTAAATTAAGTATCTTTTAATATAGAGCTGTGTTAAGCTGTTACACAACTCTACTTTATAATAATAAGATCTCAGAAAGTCCTCCAACACTGTCCAAAAGTCACAATATCCACCTTCCTTGTATAAAAATGAGTAATTATTGGCTGTTAGCAGTCAACTAGTTTAAGTTAAAAAAACATGTTGCTTTTACACAAATATTGTTACTACAGATAAACGAACAAGCTATAACATGTCAAATAGGGAGCTTTGAATAACTAGTAAGTGGATTTTGTTACCTTTGAGAATATGTTGCTATCCTTATGCTAAGCTAAGCTAACCTTCATATGTAATGTACAGACATGAGAGCGATCTGAACATCTTACTCAAACACAGCGAAACACTACAAACTTCAGTAAAGCTTTGTTTGACAGGTCTGTTATTTACGAATCATCTCAGTAATAATTTCTTAGGAAACGATTTACAGAAAGATGTATTAACATTCCGACAAAAATGAATTGTTTCGGCTTTCCTCTATATGACTTGGGCGCCAATTTCATTTTGAAACGGGGTGACTAAAAAGTGGTTATGCTTTTAATGTATAAGGATTTATGTTGTCAAAAGAAGATAAGCTATGCAATTGAACTTGGTAATTGGGGTAAAATTGTCCCTGAGTGTTGCATAGCAGGTATAGTCTTCACGCCCAAGTGAAGTAGTGCTCCAAACAAGCTCCATAAATGAAATGGTTAGACTGGTAGCCTGGATGAGCTCCAGTCACGTTATTAAATCCTTTTTTTTTAGATTCAAGGAGTTCGTTGGACACCAAACTTCTGGAGGGTGATCTCTGCCTGAGAAGACGACTAAAGGGGAATTCAAGTCCCACAGGTCTTTTTATATATGTGTGAAGAATGATAAGATCTGAGCTCTTATTGGTGGTTGTACACTTGAATATCTTCTGCAAAAAGGGCTATTAGTTATATATAAAAGCGTGTTTTCTGATTTGAGCCTTTGATGGGATCATTGCAAAAACTTGGCTGTGGTTAAAGTGGGTTAATTATTGCACTGAAGGAGCTGATTAGTCTCCAACCATGAAGTCTGTTCCTTCACGCTGAATATGGATTAGTAGAGGAGGATGTGGTGGCAGGCAGGTTCCTCACGTAGCATCACTCTGACCGCCTGTGAACACCTGTCTGTCACTTCATCTGCAACCTAACCTGATAACAGTTTGACTCTGCTCTGAAACAACATGTCTGCCATGAATGGTCGTCAGTTTTCAGTGGATTCGTGGGGAAATTTGAAGTTCAAAGTGATGCATGTCAGTCCCCAAACCATGCTGTTCTGCATGCAATGCCACGGGCCGTCATCAGTGCATGCAGATCTCAGGCGGCCTGCAGATAAAATGGAGAGTGTCCGCTGTGTTTCCAGTCAGACCAGCTCTGACAGAGGACTGGACGGACTGGGAAGGAGGGGAGGAGGCTTCTCTGCAGCTGCGTTACACACAGATATGTGTAAACACAGCAGCAGCAGCAGAAGAAGCACCTTCATCATCAGCTGAGCAGCCGCCAGCAGCTGGGATCACTGTAACTCTGGAGAGTGAAACCTGCTGCAGGCCTCAACTCGCTGCTGAGCCGCCAATCACTGCAGAGGGCGGGACCTCAGAGCTCCTCTGAAAACACTGCAACACCAAGTTGTTGTTTTTGTTTTTGCTTTTCTTATCTTTCTCAACCTTTTTTCTTGTGCTGTATCATGTTTTTTGTGTGTTTCTATGCAGGTCACTTGTAAGGAAGTCTAACAACCAGCCGATCAGAACTGATAAATTACATTCAATATAGTAGTATGATGTTTTGTTATATAGTGAAGTATAGTTATAGTTATAATTCTAATAGTAATGAATAGTAGTAGTACAAAGCATACTGTAGCAACACATCTGATTGTTTTGTATAATCAAAAGCAAAGTATGATATACAGTTTAACTTATTATATCATATAGCATAACAAAGTGAAGTGTTGATATCAAATTTAAAGTATCCTATCTTATAGAGAGGTGTGTGTGAGTAGGAGATTTACAAAGTAGTACAATGTGCATGTATTATACTATATAGTCACTATTAGTATCATATATATAGTATTGTACTATAGATTTACAATATATTACAGTAATGTTAAGCAATCAGGTTCGTATAAAACATGAATCATATCATGTTTTGAAGCATTGAGTGTGTTTTATAGTATATTTTGTATTGACTAACATTCGACTCTTAAATGAACAAAAATAGATAAATTACCGTACTTAATATGAATATGTTTTCCCACTGCCTGTAAAACAGGAAACTGACTTTCCCTACAGCAGCAAATAATATCAAATCATTGTGGAGTATTGTATTACGATATCCTGATGTGTTGTATCATCTCCTGTTGTTCTATTGTTTCCTAACCTACAGTAAAGTATTGTTCAGTATAATATTGACAACTGGTGTGTAACACAAGTCCAAACGAGAGAAACTCTGAGGTCCCGCAGCGTCTCTCAGCAGATCAGAAACATCCTTACAGACACTTTCTCTACCGTCAAACCTCAGTCTGCGCTTCTTCTTCTTCATCACCACCACCTACAAGTCTACTAGTCTGTTACTGAGGGGGAGGGGGAGGGGTGATCTGCCAGAAGCCGGTTTTGCATCATTCCAGTTTTTTTTTGATCTGATGATTCAGTCAGAGCTCACCATAGTTCTGAGCTCCCGGAAAACCTGACGGCTTACAACAAATCCTGAGCGGGACAAAACCCTTCCTGTTCCTGTGTTAGCCTACAAGCCAAAACAAAGGGCACAGTTTTTACCAGGAGAGGAGACAGAGGAGGAAGGCTCCACCAGTGACATCACAGGGGGGAGGAGCTTGGAGGGACACGCCTTCATACACCGGGTTAAAGAACAACAGCAAATATCCACGAACCGCACCCTTTATCCACGTGAAGCCACATTCACCAAAACACCTTCAGTTCGCCTGCTGGAATAAGAGGATGAGACCGAGGGATGTGACCTCTGACCTCTAGCACAGTGGTTCTACACTTTGTGACGGCTATAGCAATATACACATTTGTAAAATAAATGTAAATATATATATATTTTTAAGGTCGTTTGCTAGCCTGGTGGCCGTTTCAAACTGTTTCACTGTTTAAAATGTGTTCACAAATCGTGCCGTATACACAGATGTTATTCAGATTATATTCATCAGTGCGAATGGGAATCCCTATGATTATGGTTGTTTTTTATTTTGAGAGTGTATTAGTTGTCTCCACAACTTTTTGTTGGCTATCACCTTGTCAATAACTATTGAGGCTGCATAGGGAGTTGTAATTGAAGGTTTTGAAAGCGTTTTTTGTGCAGATGTTGGAGGTCCATAATACTACACAGCACGGAGACTATCTTTTAAATATTTGTGAATATTTCAGAAAGAGGCCTATTTATATTTCACATTAATGTTATATATAAATATTTAATAGCAAGTTTCTTTGCAGCCGTCATAACGCTACTAGAGAGATATATTTTATATGGATCAATATCATCAGTGCAATATTGGATGAGTCACTTCCAATCACCAATACTGGATCCAAAAACACAACAAACTTTATTGACGTTTTAGGATCTTTGGATTTCTAACCCCTAAAGAGGTGCACGACTAGTGAAGTACCTGCAGCTGGAGTAGTTTGAGAGCTAACTGCTAGCTTACTGGAAACACGCTAGCCTTATACAGCCAAAATATCTTTCTGAGCTTCTTCCTAATTCCTTTTTTAACTGCCTCTGATATGTTGTTCTCAGGATTTTTCATGATATAATACGCTAACAGGACAAGCTGCTTAGTATGATGTCTTCCTGTTCGCTTAAAAAACAGTTTACAATGTGCGAGAGAAGCTTTCATAACACAAGGCTTCATACCGAAGTGTTTTGGTGAATGTGACAGATGGAATAATAGAGAGACTAATATCCACAGAACAGTTTCATAATTGTTATCTACAGCTCAGAAACACCAGCAGTCTGAACATATTATAAAACCACTCTACAATAATAGCAAGGATACACATTAAAATCCAAAATAATGTTAAAAGGTAATATGGTATAAACATTGGAGATGTGACTGTTCAAATACTTCTAAATTATTATTTTAGAAAAAAAGTAAGATATTAGAGAGAAACTTTTTCTTTTCCAACCCCAAAAGCAAGAGTCTGTTCTATCTATTAAAACAATACATACATTGTTTTTCAAATAACATTAAATTACATTAAATAAGTAAAGTCTTAATTTTCAGGAAATGTAAACATATATTTTTTCCAATTTGTTGATGTTATCTGTGAATATTAATGTATCTGGAGATGTAAAGGGTTATTTACTGTCATCAAAGTTTTTGCCATTAAATCAACTTCTTATGCTGCGTTCACACCGGACGCAATGCGAATATTCGCAACGCTCTAAACACTCGAGTTTCACCACGACTGTCAGCTGTGTTTACTCGCATCATTCAAACAAGACGCGCTGGCTCGAGGGCTACAACTACAACAAAATGAACATATTTTACCGTGATTAAATTGTAATACACGTTTCTAAATGGTGCCGAAGTAACAACATACTGATACCGGTTAGTAAAAACCATGAATTAATGCTTGACAAGTCTGCAGGCGAAAAACCTTTTAAAATGCTTGTTTTCTGAATGTAGATCGGATCGACCAGGCTAAGCTAACGTTGTATATGCTCCGTCCACACTCACAACAACGGCCTATACAGACATAAATAAACCAGCGACTGTATTCGCCATGACACAGGCAGTCTGTGGTTTGTACTTGTTTAACTTTTGTCCAGTTTCTGAACCTATATGAGGAGCTGTGAGCTCTGAGTGCTAACAGCTAACGGCTGATGTTTTGGTTTTCTGGTTCAACGTCAGTTAAGGCAGGCTGAGATCCTCACCGCTGATTGGCTACCGCGAGATCGCGTCATGGGAATTTGGCGCTCGAGTTGAAAAAATTGAACTCCAGCGGTTGTCGCGGCAACCGTCGGAGCGAATTCGCGTCTGTCCGCATCTCTGCATTGACTTTACATGTAATCGCACCGCCCCCAAACATTGCATCGCGTCCGATGTGAACACAGCATTAGAGTTGGATTTTGGCACAAAAATCATTCCGTATATCAAACAGTGAATCTACCATTTTTGTTTTGTTGTGCATGGTACTAACTTCAATTACAACTTGTGAAGTTAAAAATGGGTGACAGCAACTATTAAAATCTCAGATCAGCATAAAAAGTGTGTCGGAAATTACCACTTCAAGTTAAATTAAGTGTAAATATGGGACTTATCCAAGTGTTGTTTGATGGTTTTAAGTTTTGTGCTGATTATGAGATGTCTTCACTATTCGCTTTCATCATGTGTAATAAATGTAAGTGATTCAACACAAATAATTGCTCTCATAAATTACACCTTCAATGAAATTAGGGTTTCACGTCTAAATATTTGAACGTTTTAAGTTTGTCAATGTATTTTTTAAGAGATCTTCCGTTATTCGCTGTCATCCTGTGTTGTAAGTGTTTGTCTAATTTTGGCACTGAAGTTGTTCCGTACATCAGATTTTAATTTTGCATATTTAACCTTTATTACATAATGCTTATTTGTTCTCCGCTGCAAACAATATTTGATTTCTCAAAAAGAAATTGCTCTGTTCAAAACAACAAAGGTTGACAACAAATAACGAGATGTCAGATCAACAGAGAAACATATGTTGTAGAAATGTATATTTGATGGTTTTAAGTTATATATTTGTATCAATGTCATCCATTATTTGCTGTCATCACACGTTATTAGTGTCTAATTTTGCCACTGAACTTGTTCCGTACATCAGACTGTAAATCTGCACTTTGTTACATAATGTCATTTTATCCAGCTCTGCTAACAAAAGTAGATTTATTTTTGTAAATTAAAAGATGGAATATTTAATAGACACACTTCCGCTCTGGTCCAGGTTTACCCCTCCCTCCCTCTCGTTCTCTCTCTGCATCACCCATATTGAATCTTTCCCCTCCGCAGTGCACAGTCATGGGTACACACTGCGCATGCGCACCATCACATCCTGCTGATCGATAAATCTGGCCCGGACTGACCCGAGTTATGAATTAAAGATCAGCACAGAGACACAACCCGGACCAGTCCTGGTCTAGTAAGTGATCATAAGGCCCATAACACCTTTTGATGCAGGATGAATAAATGCACTTGGGTTAACGCATCACTGCGGGACAAACACACGCACACACACACACACACACACACACACACACACACACACACACACACACACACACACACACACTGATGCATGTAGTCCCAGACCTGGTCCGGATCAGGCCTACCTGGCGCACCGTCCGCTCCTTTTCCGCCTTTTGGGAATCTTCATCTGGGATTTTATTTCGGCACAAAACGCCCTGGTCCAGAAAACCCACCGTTCCTCTAGAATGGGGGCCGGGGTTTGGGCCTCAGTCTCCCGCAGGACTAAACCACCATGTATCTCTCCTCTAAATAACAGTCCCCCAAATATCAAACAAGGTGCAGAACACACCAGCTGCAGAACCAGGACTAGAAACAAACAAAGAAATAAAAATAATGTCCCCTTAGAGTCCTGGAGCGCTCGTTAAAAACCTGCAGCCCTGGTCCTCCTCCGGTTCTCTGCAGATAAGGTGGAGGAGGAAGAGGAGGAGGAGGAAGATGGGACGATGCGGGCTGGTCCACCTCCTGCAGGACCGGGATCCGGGAGTCAAACCCGGGACAGAAGCAGATGCATAAACCCGTGTGAGGTGGACCCGGGCCGGCTGTCACAGAGGCGGTTTTGTGGCAGTCGGGTTCTCCGGCTCCAGCCTGTTTGTCCGCACTGCAGAGCCGCATCCACCAAACCAGCGTCACCGCGCACAGACACAACATCCGGTGCAGGATTTCAAAATAAAACTCACTCTGATGACAGCTGAATTTACTTTAGCAACCTTGACTTCCTAGTTAATCATTCAGAAGTTGACCTTAGTAATTACATTGTATACAAAACATTATAAATATGATTAAATATGTTTTCTTTTGTCTTAAATAAGATAAGTATCAGTTATTGAGAAACTATTCTTAATAAAGCTTAAACATTTAATTATAATATTTAAAATGATTAGAAAGGGTAGGGTTTTTTATATTCAATCATACTTTGTGTATATTTAAAATCTGACCAAGACTTTTTTTTAAATCTGATTTAATTGAATTTAAATCAGATAAAATATCAGTTGATACGCTATTTTTCTAAATAAGTTAGGTGATTGTTAATGGTCTCCCCCATGACAGAAAATATTAAAATGGCCATTGTGTCTCCCCAAATGTAAATATGATTACTTCAAATGTTTCATTTCTTGCTAAATTATTCCCCTCTGTGTCTGCACAGCTGTTCACTGTATTCCCGTTTAAATCGTAATGTTTTCTCTTTTACTGCTTTTACTTATTTCTCTACTTTCTTTTTCTTTTGGCTGCAACAACCTATTTTCTCCACAAAGTCTGATTAAGTTAATCCTCTCTAGTGTCACATAATTTTTGATTATGTGAACAGCTTCAATCTCCGTAGTTATTGAAAGGTCACCTAGGTGCAAAATCCCCTTTTTCATGTCTCTTCTACATCAACACGTGTCCCCTCTTCTTCATGTCTCTTCTACATCAACATGTGTCCCCTCTGTGGAAAGAGACTCTGAAAGTTTCAGGAACAAAGATTCTCTCTCTTTTTGTCCTGATCCATTTATATAAAAACCTGTCTGAAAATGAGCTGATCAGATTTTGGCCACTTTGTGATGTCATAACGATTTTTTTGGATTGTGTAACCATTAGCCAATCACCAACCAAGGTAGTTTTTAAATGTTGTATTTTTTTACAATATGAATGTCTTGATATTTTATTATATATATATTGCAGTATTGATTTAATTTCAGGACACATTTGAAGCTATACACTGTTCAGACCTTTCAACATAAATACCTAAACTTTCAAAAATACATCAACGTGTTTTAAACATCATTTTTTTTGTATTTGTAGTTTACTATATATTGTAGGTTTCCCATGAATATTTAACATGTTATGTCCAATGTAACTTTTAAGCTTTATATTTTTATTTAAAATCTAATTATTGTATTGCTTTTTATTGTATAGCTGTTTTAACATTATGGTGGGCCTACTGACTTGTATTTATTTGATGTCCTTATATCAAGTATACATGTTATATTGCATTCTATATTTTATCGTTTAATGTAACTATTGTATTTATTTCAGGACTTAAAAAATACCCCAACTGTAAACAAACCACCTTTAATAGACCTACCTTTCCTGATTTTTTAAAAATATTTATATATTTTTGAATACATTTTACTTTAAATAAACTTGTAGACTTTATAATTAAGTATTTTCTTTATTTTATAGAATACCGAGCGGACGCTGTGAGGTGAACTTATTATCTCCAACTTTACATTGACGCTCCTTTATTTATGATCACAGATAGCAGGCAGCGGTGTTCAGTCCCACCCTTCAACCAGCACCTGAACGCCTCATCCTCCCATTCACCGTCGGGCCTTTCCTGATGTTATTCTAATGTTATTAGAATAACATCTACCGGAGCAGCAGGAGGCCTTTATTCTCAATAAAAGCACCAAAATTCCCAACGATTGTTTCCTGGTTAGCTTCTCATCCGACATCCTGCCTGTGGCCTCACACACACACATACACACACAGTGTCACACACCGACACACACCCCGAGTCTACAGCATCAAGTCGCTTCGGTTCCCTGCTCGATGTTTCGCTGCCATCATCAGATTTAAACATTTTCTGATGTTTTATTTTTAATTGTTCTTACCTAAATGTTGTTTTCTGTCCGGAGCCGAGCAGGATCCTCCTCCTCCACTCCCTCTGCTCCATCTCTCCAGCATCAGCATCACTCAAACACTCAAACACACGCGCACACGCACACGCACACGCACACGCACACACACACACACACACACACACACACACACACACACACACACACACACACACTTCCTTGGTGTCTGCATGTTAGAGCACCATAGCACCCCCTGTTGACATGGAGTCTGTGTAAGTACAGTACTCAGGTATTCATGTAGTAAAAGTACACAGTATTTTTGACACAACCACATGTTTATCATTGTACAGAAGTAATATTTTATAAAAAGCAGTCAGATGATAAAAAAAATAAATAAGTATTTATAGTGACTGCAACGCAGTAGAAATATCGTGTATACCATCAAATGGAAATACTTACCAGTACACCAATACGCTACATGAGTAAATGTACTTCACTTCTGCTGCAGCTCTTTTAATATTTACAAAATAATCTGAATTTAAATTTCACTTACTTGCTTTTTTGCAGCTTTTGTCCACATCCAATCAGCTGTTTGCATCTGTGGGACTTATTAGAGCGCTTTGCAGGTTTCATTTTACCATAATACAGTTATAATAAGAGAGGAGATGCTCAACACAACTAATGATAAACACCTTTTTATATCACAAGCCTGTGAGTTCAATATTAAACTGACCGTAGCCCATTATAGCCCGACTGGTTTTGTAGTTAATGACACATCTTCATCGTTTTAATTCCAGTTTTACACCCACATTAAAATATTGCTCCCATCAATTATTATTATTTTTAAAATCTGGATTATTTTAGTACAGTTTCTTAACACATCTTTAATCTGACCGAGCTCATATAATGCTGATAATAATAATAATAAGCTAAATAATATGATGATAAATGTTAGAAAATTACTTCCAAATTCATTAATTTGTTCCCATGGTCTTTTAGTAAATGCAACTTCCTAAATAAATATTTGTATTTTTGAATGTATATCATTAAGATTAGGGTCTTGTTTTTCTTTGATTACTACATATTTTTAATCTAATTATTTTGTAATGACCAATTAGCCAATACTATAAAAAACCTATAGTTATCTTATATTATTATATATTTTTTCCCTTTAAACTGTGGGTTTTCTCTGGAAGTTTTTCCTTGTCCTTGAGGGTCTAATGATAGAGGGTGTCGTTTTTTCTCATACTGATATTCTGAACAATCTGTGCTATTGTATTAGCTGTAAAGTGTCTCTACTGTAGGCTATTTTTATTATATGTACAGCACTTTGGCTCAAAAATCGTTTATAAATGTGCTATATAAATAAAACTTGATTTGATATTACATATTATCTAATGAGGTGGAAACATTTTATTCAATTTCAATAGAAGAGTTATTAAAAGGGCCCTATTCTGGTCATTTTCAGGTTCATATCAGTATGTAGTGTCTCTACTTTAATATGTCTCCATGATTTAATGTTCAGAAAGCTCTTTATTCTTCTCATACTGTCTGTGCTGCAGCACCTCTTTTCACCCTCTGTCTGAAACCAGAGCCCAGTCTGCTCTGATTGGTTAACTGGATGGCTCTGTTGTGATTGGTCAACAGGGTGTCATATTCAGTACAAACTGTAAAGTCCCCGCTGAGACATATGTAACATTTGTGATATTGGGCTATATAAATGAACTCTGATTGATTGGTCAACTACTTAGAGATGTCCCGACTCTTTGCCTATCACGTACAGTGTGTTGGAGCGCTAGACAATAGAAGCACAAGTGTTACATAACGATGTCACTATGTTCTGGAAGTAAACAGAGGAGTTCAATGGAGGCGTTTCAGGCAGGGGGGAGAGAAACTCATAACACACTACACTACACTGACCATTTGTTCTATAAATGAAAATACATTTTAATATATTTTTTCCTTTTACACATATTTTCATCATGCCCTTTTTTAAATCTCCTCTCCTTTGCTGTATTTGTGTTCACTGTGAAAATTCTGTTCAACATACTTTGTTTATTCTTTTTGTTTTTTTACCACTAACAGGGTAAAAAATAAATAAAACATGATCCGTGTAAATATTTTTTATGCATTACCACACAGAGCTACAGTACAGAAATATAAAAAATATAACACTGGATAAACATTTGAGATGAGTATAAAACTGTATATAAACCATAGAATCTGCTTCCCTTTATAAGTATTTGAGCATTAATGTCTCTACGCAGCGCTGAATGCCGGGTTTGCAAAGTTCCCGTTCTGATCGTCGTTCTCTGCAAAGTCTTCGGGGTCGAGGTCGGACTCGAACATCCGCTGCAGCAAAGCATCCACCGTCCGATATCCTGAGAGGAAACAAGCAGCAACGATATCAGAACTGATCATTAATATACTCTGATCAACAAAGCAGGAACACAGGACATTTTATTTTCCGTCCCAATTCAATCAGAAACTTAGAAATCCTGACAGGCTTTTATAGAAACCCATTTATGGTCCATTAAAGATTTTTTGTTAAATTTGAAAATATAATGGGATCAAGGGAGACAGCAGACCAATAGAAACACAAATTCAGCATTTCCACGATTCAAATCATAAATATTTATACGAGAAAAATAAGGCAGATGCTATTTACAACCGGGTGTCCATAGCTAACAATGCTATTTACACCCGGGTGTCCGTAGCTAACAATGCTATTTACACCCGGTTGTCCATAGCTAACAATGCTATTTACACCCGGTTGTCCTTAGCTAACAATGCTATTTACACCCGGGTGTCCGTAGCTAACAATGCTATTTACACCCGGGTGTCCTTAGCTAACAATGCTATTTACACCCGGGTGTCCGTAGCTAACAATGCTATTTACACCCGGGTGTCCGTAGCTAACAATGCTATTTACACCCGGGTGTCCGTAGCTAACAATGCTATTTACACCCCAGGCTACACGTTAGATACTGTTTTGGATGTATAGGTATTTATGGAAATGTTTATTTGATAACTTCATTCCCTTGTGCTGCTG
>NW_011346992.1:37373-49078 GCF_000735185.1 Notothenia coriiceps | reverse complement strand
AGCTAACAATGCTATTTACAACCGGGTGTCCGCAACTAACAATGCTATTTACACCCGGGTGTCTGTAGCTAACAATGCTATTTACACCCGGGTGTCCGTAGCAGCTAACAATGCTATTTACACCCGGGTGTCCGTAGCTAACAATGCTATTTACAACCGGGTGTCCGCAACTAACAATGCTATTTACACCCGGGTGTCTGTAGCTAACAATGCTATTCACACCCGAGTGTCCGTATTTAACAATACTATTTACGTCCGGGTGTCCATTATGGAAAAGCTAACAATGCTATTTACACCCAGGTGTCCGCAACTAACAATGCTATTTACACCCGGGTGTCCATAGCTAACAATGCTATTTATACGGAGGAAAAGAGAGAGGGTTTTATTTTCTGACGCTGCGTGATTTCCCCGACACACCGAGGACACATATTTATGTATAAAAGACATTAAAAAAAGTGCATTTTGCGTCCCCTTTAAATAAGGAGTGTTTCTTCCCAGGGTGTCTTTCCTCTTCACAGTTTTAAAACATGAATCACGCTAAGTCTCCAAGTTAAACTGAAGAACTTATTCCTGCTATGGTTTTGCAAACGATGCATTCACTTAAACATAGTTGATGAAAATGGGTGACACAGTGCATGGTGGTTTTATTGTGAAAAATCATCATTAATGTTAGTGTTAGAGCCAGTATTTAGTTTTCTATAAACAAAAAGGCCACTTAATCGTGACGTCTGTAGTCAACACAGCATAAAAGACTACAACTCCNTAATTGTTTGTATATCTTCAAGAAGTTGTTTATCAGAAAAAAGCATTTTAAAAAGGAGAAAAATCTGTTCATTTAGTTTGTGATCTTCAGATTGTGTTGATCTTCACAGAGTCGGCCCTTTCAAAATAAAAGCATCTCCTTGTTATAAACTCCCTAATCTCTTGTCCTGTAAACTCATCTCGTCTAGTCTCCATGTGAACTCTGCCTGCAGCTCTGAGTGTTTCTTACTTTTTGAAGCGATTTTAAACATCAGGGTGGGTTTGTTGTTCGCTGATTGGCCGGTTCCCTGATCGCTGTCGATGGTTTCCATGGCGTTCACCAAATTATCCTCCAGCGTCTCCCTGGTAGACAAAACAACAAGGACGGTAATCAAAACATGTTTAATGGAGTCCCATAAACAATAAACAAGGACAAAGTCAAGAGAGTTTTTTTTCATAGAGAACATTGTAAAGAACATTTACCTAATGTACTTTCAGTAATCTGCCTGAAAAAAAAATATAAAAACATATCCTGTTTTATATATTATCTATATATATTTATCCAGTTCATCCTGTTTAGGTTCCATCATAATATACATATTTCCTCAGGGTTTTAGAGCTCTTATAGAGCAAGCAGAGAATAAAAAGAAAGAAAGAAGATAACTTGAAAATACTCAGCATTGATGTAAAGTAGGTGTTAAGTTCAGAATTGAAATCCAAAGGTATGATCCAATAACTGTGCTCTCTCCCTCATTAAGAAATTCTACCTCTACCAATGTTGGATAATCCTCAAAGCCCGGCCCACTACATTTAACAGCACAAAGTAAAATGGCTAGAATGAGAATAAATATTGGAGATATTTAGCCGTACATGTTTAATCTAGAGGAGTTTGTTTTTGCTTTAAAATGGGTAACGTACTGTGCCACAGCCAGCTCCAGCTCCTCGATCTTCTTCTCCAGAGACGTCTGCAGGTCGCTCTTATCCACCGAGTACTCCACGAAGAACGCCTCCAGGACGAAAGCCACGAAGATACTGAAAGACCACAGCAAATTATAAATGTGATCTATATTTTCTTGTCTTACATGTTGCCAGGATTTAAAGACTGCAGTAAAAAGCTCTTAGCTGTTCCCTGTTAGCAGCATGTCCCTGGATGTACAGATATATATCCCGGGATTAATTGAATAATTATGAAAACTAGAAATCATGGTGGCTGTCAGGGAGGATCTGCAGCTGTAAGAGTGACTTTGTTATCGGTCAATTGAATGGCCAATCCACAAAACATTTCCCTTCCCTTTGATGTGCACAGTTTATGCCCAAGGAGGCTACCATTTTAATTGGAGGAGGGATAATTAATTAATAATAAAAAAGGGGTTTCGGCAGAGAGTGGCCTATTACTAAAAGGTGCATAACTTCTAAATTGACCGATGTACCAAAACTCAACCAAACCTTTGTCGGAGCAAACATTGCACTGGGCAAAGACTCCCTCTTTTTTAAGTGTGTGTTAGCCCTGCCCCTCTACTTAAGCCACACCCTCTTTGTGTCTGAATGCATGCAGGTAAGGGGATGCTTGTTCTATGATGAATGGACATTTCTTGGTAATGGAATCAGATATAGTATATTTATCTGAATAGAAATGTGTTTGTTATGTGTGTTGGACATGACTGAATTATGAATCTGAGAATGTGAATATGGCATTTCTGATACAAATTTCCTGTTGATTTTAAGACGCCTGCATACACCTTCACCCCACATTGTGTATTTTGTCCGCTCCCCCTCCCCCTCCGCCAGAGTCTTACTTGATGATGACGATGACGACTATGATGTGGAAGAAGACGAAGAAGAGCTTGGCTGACCCGTGGGTGACGGCAGCAAATCCGCTGCTGAGCAGTGAAGTTACGTTAAGGAATAAATTAGTTTAACATTCGAATCAATCAGAACAGAAACACCATTATGTATCTTATCTGATTATATTTTACAGCATTCAGTTGCATAGAAGATTAAAATGATCTATCTTTTCTTTGCTTTTACACTGAGTTGTATATGTTAGCTCAGTGCTAACAGCATATCCAGCTTAATTTGCTAAACATTTGGCTAATTTCACGACAGCAGTGATGTTCTTGCTTTTGTGACCAGGCTGCTGCTTTTGATTTACTTTAAATGTCATTTGAGTTAGTTGGTTTGGTCAGGTGAAGTTAAATGACCAGCAAATGGTGACAGACCTGAAATGAAACCCAGTAAAGAGGGCAGTTCTGGATCTATAATAAAACCCAACCAACAGTTGAACTTCCTGTGAGAGGCGTTCAGGGGAAGGATATCGTGCCACTGGTTGACCACAGTGAGCTCCACCAGCAGGATGAAGGACGAAACCACGTTGTTGAAGTTGTTCTTGCAATAGTTGAGTTGAGCGAAGTCCGTTCCTTTCAGCAGAACGTTTCCACAGTACGCCTTCGCCGGGTCGCTGGAGTCCTCGTAAAACTTCACCTTGTGTTTGAACAACTCCATCCCCACCATGGCAAAGACGTAGTACACCACCTGGGGAGGACTTTCAGTCAGCGGCAGCTTCGCTACAAGTTTTTTGACACAACCGAACCTACGCAACTGCCCACATTAGGTCTTTTTTTTTTAAGCAAGCTGATGTAAGTATGATGTGTGGAAGGAGGCTACTATTAGAGAATGAAATTGCAAGACCAGTACAAATGAAAGCCTGTTCCAATGCTGGAACCACAATAGAGGGTGGAGCTAAGTACAAGCAAAAATGATCAAGATATGTTGGGTAAAATTGTTTTAAAAAATTCCCTTTTTGATGAATTGAAAACAGATGTGAAAAGGTTAAAGTTGTAGGGGGATAGCACAGAAAACACCACACTGTGTGCGGGCTGTCCCGAATACCATTTTTCGGGCTCCGGATATTCGGTAATAATCAGCAGCGAATATTCGAATATTCGGGGGGTGGGCGTAGTAATCAGCAGCGAACCGCTCCAACACGTGTATTTCGGTGTATTCACGGCATTCATTTTGTTTTTCTACAGTATTGTTGTTTTATAGTTATTTGTTAATGTAACCCAATTTGTGTTCTTTGAAATTGAAAAGGATATCGCATTGTGTTTGTTACTTTCGTTGCAGTTGTATTAAGTGTAATTTGGCTTGGCTTCCTATTTATGGTCATGCTTTTATTTTGAAGGAGAGGTAGCGCTGTTGACAGGAAGTTGTTGTTGCTTTGGAAACAACGTGACAGAGATTAACGGAGAAAAGTGATATCTACATATAAAGACGGAGAAAGTAAATGATAGCGTTTATGGTTAAGTGTTAGCACCCCCCGAAGAGGCACAAGCTCTTACGTTGATATTGGAGATTTCAATAAATTCAATTTGGAAAAAAAACGGGGGAAAAAACGAAAAAAATAACAAAACGAATATCCGAATAACAGAATTGAAACCTGAATAGTACTCCAACGAACGAATATTAGGATATTCGAATATTCGGGTACAGCCCTACTGTGTGGTAGCAACCTGTCAAACCCAATGAAGCCCCATCTTGAAGCATACTCTACAGTATTTATCCATTTTACTATTAATGGGACCAAAATGTTATAAAATTACATCATGCTGTAAGGAAGAATACATGAAACTAGCTAAAGAGACCATTAACAAGTAAAAAAAAAAAGATAACTGATGTCATAAATCAAGTAGGATGTACTGTAATATTTTCATAGACTTCTATACAAACAGACTCCTTAAAGCTACCAGTGGAGTCGCCCCCTGCTGGATATTAGAGAGAATCCAGGCACAAGGCACTAATGGCCTTATAAAGCAGCTGACTCAATTTGTTTATTACACCACCACTAATACTAGACATTTTAGGGGAATATCTAAACACTTGAAGCCTAACAATATGGTTCAACTGGCAATCTTCTATCAGTAACTCACAAGGATCAGCTGTCCAAATGTGAGGATGGCTGGTCCGATCCTGATCAGGGTGTTGATGATCGTACGAAACCTAACGGGGAAGAAATGTATCGTTGTGAGTAAAGAAACACATTCAGACAAATATCACAACTCTGTAGAAATATGGACTAATAAAGACAGAAGACTGACCGATGATACAACGTGTCCTGGTGTCCAAACGTAAGTCAGAGTCTATCCACGGTGTCTAACCCTTTACTTTTGCAGATTATGATATAATACCTCAAGCAATAACTTAGAACTACCACTAGGTTTGAGTCAGTCAAAGAGGAGTTAAAACCTTTTGATGCTGTCCACGACTCGGATCAGTCTGAGGACTCGCAGGATGAAGACGATGTCCAGGATCTGACGGCTGGTGTAAGTGCCCACTACAAAAGGACACAAACAATTATTCAGAAAGGCAAAATGTCTTTATTTTCCCAGTAGGACCTTTTCAACTTGGTGGAAAGGTGTAGCATTTGTTAAGGGCGAACCTATATAACAGCAGAAGTACAGGAGAAGATCTGAATCACAGGATGGATACACACATTATTTTCTTCTGGATTTTGGCTCTCACATTTACCAGATCAACAAAGCAGAACTGTAAATGGTAAATAGACTGTACCTAACTATAGCTCTTTATCAGGTATTTTCGACCCCTCAAAGCGCTACGAGTAGTTCACCCATTCACACTTTATTCATGCATACAGCAGTAGTAGAGTAGTACCACTTGCTCTAGGGAAGCTAAAATTCACACACATTCACACACTACTCATCGCGAACAACTCAGGATTAAGTATCTTGCCCATCGACATGTTGACTGCCAGGCTGGGATTGATCCAACAACCTTCTGGTTGAAAGACGACCGACTCCCTCACAGCCCTTGTTTTTACTTAATGGATTCAGATATACAGTAGAAAAAGCGAACTTACCTGACATGGAGGAGTTGATGATAGTGGCGATGAGAGCAGAGATGACGATGATTGTGTCAAACCTGAAAACACAAATCAAATATTACAAAACAAACTTTTTAAGTTAGGCGTAAATACTTTTCTTCGACAGCGATGATGCTGAAAGCAAAACCGGCGTTAGCGTAAAAGAAGCTGAAGGCTTTTCTTCCTGTTCGTTTTCATAAGATGTCAGTCTGTCCCCGCCAACATGTTGAACAGCTTTATATCATGGATGCGTTAATAGATCTGATCCGAGCCTTACTGTCAGTTTGCCCCTATGGTCACTCGCAGTATTGCAATACATAAATCCCACAAAATAATTGTCTTTATAAACTTCCATTATAAAATAGATGTATATAACACAGTTTAAAGGACATATCCAACTGCAAACAATTATCACTCAATTTTTAACCCATTAAGGTCCATCAGTAACACTTTCCCAAAGTCCAAAATATTCTTTGGTGTAAAGAACACTTATTGTGGCTTTTGAAAGTGGCAAGCACTTTTCATTTAAATGAAAAGAGGCCATCTTTCATTTCGATATCCAGTTCTTATAATACATCCATGAAACAACCTAACACTCATAACTGAAGTCGCTGCAGCTGCTCTGCTCACCAGCAGGGGGCGCAAAATGCTGAAAACAAAGAGAACCTCAGCAGCTGCAGCAAAAAAACGTTTCGGTCTCAGCCTGCAGGGCCAATAGTGCAACTGCACTGCGATGCAATACATTTATGAAGCTTACAATGTTCAGCTTTTGTTGAAAACTATATTTTATTTATCCAAGGAGAAATTTAATTTTGTTACAGTTGCTCCATTTAAAAACAAAAAAACAAAAAAAAATGATTTTAAGATGTTAAAGTAAGAATGTGCAATAAAAAGATTGCAATAAAATAAAGACATTTATACAAACATAATAAATTAGAGTTAAATGCCCACTAAAAGATCAAATGTGCTACAATATTTAACATCAATATCACAATATATACAGGTTTTTCAAAAAAATTGTTATTAATAAGATATTATTACTACACAATTTAATTGAGACGTTTCCAACAATGTCAAAAACTGTACGTAAGGAAGTTTGTATGAACTAAATAATAATAGATATTTCGAAGGAGCTGCTGCATTGCATTACAATCGCAAGGCATTTTATAAGCCTGGAAACTGTGATTAAAAAGTCTGAAAGAAAAACACTTTTAATGAGAAAACAAAACTTTAAGGAATTTCTCATAACAAGTCGAGACCTCACAGTTTACTCTTTAGTGAGTTTTCGCATTTTTTGCTCACAATTTCTGTTAATTTTCTTTCAGTGTTTTCAATTCTTAGGAATGTTTTTTTTCTTAAACAACCTTTTATAGTTTTTACTTTCAGACTTTTGTGGTCCTAAAATCCAGTGCCATAATTTAGCTCTTTAACTCCATAATGGCACAAAAACAGCATTTAAAATAAAAAACGATAACTCAAAAGTAGAATGGGCGTCTCAAGCATCAGGGAGCTGGTCCAAGCGCTGAAGAAGCAGCAGATTTTAAACACGTGTCACATACCTCGTACTTATTATCTGGGACGCAGATAGGCTGTGTGAAATGGACACAGCTCGTTCATTGAGTTAAAAAAGGTTTCATTATAAAGTTTAATCAGAAAAAGGTTTATCGTTACATTGGAAGAGAACCTGAAAAGCACTTTTCAAACACAATTAAACATTATGAAATTTATATTATTGGTATTTTCTAGTAAATGATTCATATTTTCTTGACCCGAGATCAAGTCAATACACTTTTGTAAAAGTTAAGGTTATTTGACTTTATTTGAGTTTTTCCATTTAATGCTATATTTTTTAACTACATCCTTGAGGGAAGTGTTGTAGTGTTCACTACATTGTCTGACGGCTTAAAAAACGTATTCAATTGAAATGTATTATTATCCTATCCTTCCTGTCAAGTGAAAACCATGCATCTCCAAATTTGGTTACTCATAATTTGAATGTCAAATTAAAACATCCGTATGCACCTACAGCAGTAAAATGCAACATAAACATTAATGCATAAATAATTCTAATCCCAAATAAAATACTATATAATAATAATAAAACAGTGACAGGAAACATTTTTCCACATAATTAATGTATTTTAAAGGTCACCTATTATGCAAAATCCACTTGCAAATCTCCTGTCTTTTATGCATAAATATGTGTAGTTTTGGTATTAATACTTGTATTTCAGTAAAGGATCTGCATACTTCTCCCACCACTGCCTGCCAGATTACCCAGAATCCTTCACTCATTTCCAACCAACCTTGTGTAAGTGTGTATCAGACAGCGGCAGTGAAGCTGTTTCTCACCAGTTCCAGAAGCTGTGTTTGGAGAAGAACGCTCGGGGCTCGAACACGTAGAGCTTCAGCAGGATCTCCAGCAGGTAGAGAGCCAGAAAGGCCCACTCAGAGTTAGCGATCAGCGGGTTCTTCTCATCCAGACCAATGAACACAGCGTTCACCAGGATGATCAGGTCGTACACGATCACAAAGGCCCTGAAAACACACAGGAGTTGTGTGTCAGCTAGGGAGATGGTTTTGACAGCAATTGAGAAAGTATTTCCAAAAGATTCTGTTCAGTCTCTGAGAATCACATCACAGTTTCAGAAAAATATAACAATAAACTCTGTTAATTGAATATGCGCATTATTGCACATTAACAGTAAATAATATCCTACTTTTATATCGTGTTAGCTGTAATTTGGCCATTCAATAGTGTTTTAATCGTCAGATCAACTTTTATATTTTAACTTTATTGGTTCGGTTTTATCTTCGATTTTGAGATGTTTATATTGTGTTTATTTTCTACTTTTTTGACATCTATTTATGTGCAATACTTTGTTTAACATGCTGCTGCAACGAAAACCTTTCCCAATTTGGGATCAATAAAGTATATCTAAATAAAGCATACTTTGAGTTAATAAAAGGTTCAATCAACTCACCAGAAAGTCAAAACAATCTAATGACACAATAAAAACAGTTTTCTGTTTAAGGGGAACTAATTGTTTTGTATTTTCTGTATAAACTACCGCTACCTTAATTGTACATTTAATTATTAACCAATATTTATTTTATTTATAAAAACCTACTTTATTGTTGCTTTAAGTTGGTTAGCAATTGTCTTATGCTTGTGTGTGTATGGAGAGATTGACTAACTGCAGCTAGTTTGATGTCTGTCACTGGATTGGACAAAGATGGACATTCATACACAGTGGTGTAGTGGGGATTCTTTTACTGGGTGGACGAGAGGGGAGACACTATGGACGCGCTCGTGAACTGTCAACGGGGGGGGAGGGGTACACTCTGGACCTCTGTGGACCTGCAACTTACATGATGCCGTTTAAAAAATATAATATTAAAGGGCGGTGCCGGCCGTCTGCGAACCGAGCCGGCCTTTCTGCGCAACTAGTGCCAAAAAAATCGGGACATATTCTTAATTTGTGGGACGCGGAACAAATGATAAAAATGCTGTACACTTGGTCACCCTACACACACACACGGTGCTGCCCCTCACACACACAGGCTTCAAATCAAGTTGCATAAATGCTTGAGCTACGTTTTTATTATAATTACTGTGAAATGTAGATTATGTTTTCGTCATTATTACAACAAATACACACTTGCAACTGATAACACTGGCAATGATTTTATATTTATTAGACTATTAAAAATAAATCATGCTTCAAAAAAATGGAGGCTCCAAATAAGTGGGGGTACGGCGACCCCCCGCGTCCAACGACCACTACACCACTGTTCATACATCTATACAACTTGATAAATACCCAGTTGTACACAATGAATATCAAACAGATAAAAGATGTCTCTCTGTCTCACCGGTGTTGGACCAGTTTGCGGAGCAGGCGGCTGGGGGCTGACTGGTAGAGGCTGGGACACAGACTCTGGAGCGGGTGAGGTCTGGACTTCAGCGTGATCACCTCGATGTTCAGGAGGTCGGCCAGCTGCACGAACGCCACCTTACCTGTCAATCAAACAACAGTCAAAATAGAACAAGAAAAATTATGTAAAATGTCACCAAAGCATCATTACAGGGAAAGTTAACCCTAAAATCCAAAACACATATTTCCTCTTATCTGAAGTGCTATTTATCAATCTAGATTTGAGTTGCAGTGTGTTGAAGATGTCGACAGTACAGATGTCAGCTTTTTTGGAATATAATGAAAACTACATGGCACTCAACTTGTGATGCTCAAAGAAACCAAAAATACATTGAAATAGTTTGATTAAGAAATCATGACCTGGTTACTCCAGTTAATCCACAGACCTTGTTGAGTTTCATGAAGAAACTTTTGTTATCTAAATTATCACCGCACAGAATGAAGTATGCATCTATCCATGAACGAGAGACTTGTGACATCGCGAGGATTTAAACATTATTGACCTTTGCTGAGCTGTAACTTTAGTGACTTCAGGAGAGGAACATATGATGCAAGGGCCTCTCGAATTAGCTGTTTACAGGAAAGGACCGAGCGGACTCTAGTTCCTGTGGAAATGCAGATCCTTTAATGTGTGCAACAGGAGGTTTCCTATTTCTTACGATTTCCTGTTCTTGGGACCCTGGAGATTGATTTTGTGTAGAAGGGGAAGCTGCCAAAACTATCCTGGATGTACATCATGGGCAACACCTCACATCCTATTTAAATATCCTGATCAACAAAGGACTATCTATCTAACAAGCTAACAAGCTAACAAGAGAACGTTATCTCTCTTTTTAAAACTGGCTAGCCAACAATTTGTATCCATCAATTAAACCACCTAGCAAACATTAGCCATATTCTTAACAAGCTTGCTAGCAAATGTTAGCTATCTCCTCAGGCTAGCTAATGTTCACTATCTATCTCTCTATCTGTCCATCTATCTGTCTATCCATCTATCTATCTATCTATCTATCTGTCTGTCTGTCTGTCTGTCTGTCTGTCTATCTATCTATCTATCTCTCTCTCTGTCTGTCTATCTATCTCTCTCTCTATCTGTCTGTCTATCTATCTATCTGTCTATCCATCTATCTATCTATCTATCTATCTGTTTGTCTGTCTGTCTATCTATCTATCTATCTCTCTCTCTATCTATCTGTCCATCTATCTGTCTATCCATCTATCTATCTATCTGTCTATCTATCTATCTATCTCTCTCTCTATCTATCTCTCTCTCTATCTGTCTGTCTATCTATCTATCTGTCCATCTATCTGTCTATCTATCTGTCTATCTATCTATCTATCTATCCATCTATCTGTCCATCTATCTGTCCATCTATCTGTCCATCTATCTGTCCATCTATCTATCTATCTATCTATCCAACTAACTAACTAACTAACTAACTAACTACCTAACTAACTGACTGACTGACTAACTAGCTAGCTTATCCATTCATCCATCCAATAATATAGTGAATAAGTACAAAGTAGCAGTAGTTGTTGATGACATTTGACTCTCACATTACCCCCCCCCGTGAGTTGTAAAAAGAGTGTGAATAAACAATACGGTGTGCAATTACTCCTGTGTTAAGGACAATAAGTGAACAAAACAATGCTTTTCCCGTCTGGCTAGATATGATATCAGCTCTCCTACTCAGGTTTGTTTGCTCAGATTAAAGGCTGAAAAGGGGATGTGATGAAACAGATTTGACTTCCCTCCATGATGGAGGGTGCGTATGTAGTGACTCATCGCGATTGGGTTGGAGACGGCTGGATTGGTTGTGACCGTTATAAACCAGTCTATGGTTGTAACAGTGCAAAATGGAGAATTGCTGAGCATTTTTACCAAACGTTAATTTACCAGAGAGGAGATTTTAAAGAGCTCACGGGGCCTCCACGGCTGCGTTCAGTTACAGTTTAGATGCGGACCTCCAAACACAGAAAAACTCTTAGACCGATCCAAGTTAACTGTGGTGTAGGGCCAGTCTATTGTTTGATCCTGTTTTCCTCGTGGGAAAAATAAAATGTAATATTAGTTGGACTTCAAATAGACCAATGTTTAGGACCATTTTCAGTAATAATTTAGGTTTGATGAAGACGCGGGTTTTCTTTGT
>NW_011346992.1:16348-37133 GCF_000735185.1 Notothenia coriiceps | reverse complement strand
GTGAGCGGTGGCAAAATCTTTGGCATGCCAAAAAATTGCCGAAGGACCTTGCGATGGTTCATTTTCGTGTTGAATTTGTGTGTCCATTTTGCCCTTCGTAAGGCCATCGTGAGAGCATCTTGTTATCATCGGTGCCATCGGGCANGCAGACTGCCGACCACATAATCACCACCTGTCCTCTGTACAGACCTCCTTCAGAGGCTGGCCTCTTCCATGTGGGACCAGAGACGAGAGCGTGGCTTTGTGACACTGAGCTGGACATATGACGACGAATGCCCGATGGCACCGATGATAACACGAAGATGACACGACTTGGCAAGAAGCCCTCACGGGTGCCTTACCAACTTGCCGCTCAAGAAGTTGCTGCCGGAGCGTGAGAAACTCCACCGGCGGTCATACGATGGCTTAAGATGCCCTCACGAATGGCCCGATGTTGCTACGATCAGAGCCGAATTTGATCGTGTGTCCATCGGGTGTCAATTTCGGGACAGTGTGACAGGGGCTTTACTGACGATTTTTAGGCACTGTTTGGATGTCGATTGATTGCATCCTTGTTAGAAAACAACCAGCACTTTTATCCTAAGTAAATCCTGCCAATTAGTCCCTTTCAATATTTAAAGAGCATGATCGTTGTGTGTTGTTCCGTCTTGAGTGGGTTGCTATAATGCCAGTAGCAAAAACAAATCTACATATACTTCAAAAATAAAATACATATACATTATAGGTGCCCATACCCAATATACTTAATGCTAACAAATATAAACAGGTCAGATAAACAGCATACATTTACTGTATATGTATATTTGTATTGATGTACATTTAAAGAGGGCAATAATTTAAATGGTAGACCTTTTTTTTGTCGACACATTCACTGATTCCAGCTTTTATTTTGTTTTCATTCTCCGTTACTGATTCTCTTTACATTTTTGGGCAGACATATCCAATTTGAAGATGGCACCTTGGAGATGGAAGACTTTTTTCGGTATTTCTTTAAAATGTTATGCAAACGATTAGTAAATTAATCAGGAAAATAACACATTAATGCACAGAATACCAACAACCCTTTTACTCATTACTTTGAATACCTAAAACAAATCTCAGTTCATTCAAATGTTGACATTTTGTAGAAGTTTTGGTTTCTTAGACGTGCAATCAAAGTAGCTTTTATTGACGTTTAAATGCATCTCTAAACTTTTAATTTGGAGCCCATGTGACTCGTGTTTCCTCTCCAGCGTTCACAGCTCTTTAAAATCTGTTTATCCGTCTAAGATTTTAAAACGAGATAAAGAAAGTCTTCTCACCGTTTGCCGAGCAGTTTGAGCGCCATGAGGGAGAAGATGAGGAGGCTGAACATGAAGAGCAGGAAGACGTAGAAGATCTGAGGCAGAGCGTTCCGGATGCTTCTGAACGCCCTGCGGAGCTGAACACAAACAAACAAACAAACAAGCAGACTTTATGAAGGAGGACACGAACGCTGCATCCAATCAGAGGAAAACAAACTAATGATGCCTTCAGGCGCCGTCAGCTCAGAGGCAAACATGTCCACGTTTAGCAGCAGGAAGTTTAAACTAGACATTGAAGATCCTGAGATAACAAATAAAAACAACAACATGTGACGGTTTACCTGAGAGACACCTGCCGGCATGAACGTGAGGACAAATATGGAACAGTACATGTCCCTTTTTTGTTTATTTAGAGGAAAACTGTTATGTCTTCTGTCAGGTTGGGTTTATAACTGGTGAGACATTTTTCTGTATAAAGATTTTAAACATCTCCCTGATTATCAGAAAAACCAGTATGCTATATAATCGCAAAATATGATGACTATATATGATGTTTGTCTCTTAAAAAACGTGTTTCTGAAAGATTACATCTGTAAAAGTATCAAAGCTTCCTTTGATATTTTTACTTAGGGCCTAAAGCATTATATTTTATAAGACAAAGGGTAAATTAGTGTTAAAATTGGCATATTTGTGTATCTTTACTGCTGATTTCCTGTAGTGCTTTGACCATATGAGTCTCTGATAGGTCCTAACAATAAAGTGTATCTGTATTGAACAAAAACTGGAAAGAATACCAGATTGCAGCATTCAGTCAGTCAAAGCATTATTCTAATACAAGACAAAGTTTCACTATTATTATTAATTTACTTAATCGACGATTCATTTGTAATGGAAGGAGACATAACTGTGACATCAGAAGAATAGAAAGAAGTGTGTGTCCTTTTCTGACATTGCTCCAAATGAAAGTGGGACTACTGTCTGTGGCTTCAGAGGTGTGAGACAGGTGAGACAGGTGAGACAAGTGAGAGAGGTGAGACGGGTGAGAGAGCTGTGAGGGGTGAGACAGCTGTGAGGGGTGAGGGGTGAGAGAGCTGTGAGGGGTGAGAGGTGAGAGAGCTGTGAGGAGTGAGATAGGTGAGACAGGTGAGACAAGTGAGAGAGGTGAGACGGGTGAGAGAGCTGTGAGGGGTGAGACAGGTGAGAGAGGTGAGAGAGCTGTGAGGGGTGAGAGGTGAGAGAGCTGTGAGGAGTGAGAGAGGTGAGACAGGTGAGACAGGTAAGAAAGGTGAGACAAGTGAGAGAGGTGAGATGGGTGAGAGAGCTGTGAGGGGTGAGAGGTGAGACAGGTGAGAGAGGTGAGACAGGTGAGAGAGGTGAGACGGGTGAGAGAGCTGTGAGGGGTGAGAGAGCTGTGAGAGGTGAGAGAGCTGTGAGGGGTGAGAGAGGTGAGACAGGTGAGAGAGGTGAGAGAGGTGAGAGAGGTGAGAGAGGTGGGACGGGTGAGAAAGCTGCGAGGGGTGAGACAGGTGAGAAAGGTGAGAGAGGTGAGACGGGTGAGAGAGTTGTTAGGGGTGAGACAGGTGAGAGAGGTGAGACAGCTGTGAGGGGTGAGAGGTGAGACAGGTGAGAGGGCTGGGACAGGTGAGAGGGGTGAGACAGGTGAGAGGGGTGGGACAGGTGAGAGAGGTGAGACAGGTGAGAGGGGTGGGACAGGTGAGAGGGGTGAGACAGCTGCGAGGGGTGAGACAGGTGAGACAGGTAAGAGACCTGAGAGAGAGCTGCGATGGGTGAGACGGGTGGGACAGGTGAGAGGGTTACCTGTCGCCCCTCAGTGACGTTGACCAGCAGCAGGGGCCTCAGGACTCTGGACCAGCGGACCCCGTAATAGTTTGTAGCTTTCAGCGCTCCGTAGATGATCATATCCACCAGAGTCAGCTGCACACACACAGAGGTCCAACACACACAGTTTCATTCATGTTCAGTTTAGAGATTCATTGTTATAATATATACAGTATATAGCACACAATAAATACATTAAAATATAACACAGCCCATTTCAGTCTCACATATTTCCTCAAGTGGAATCAGTTCTAATCTCTTCTCCATGTTTTAAATGTTTCCAATCTTCAGTCATTAAAACACTTAAAAAAAAGTATTGCAATATTATGTTCTGTAAAACTGAATACATTTTAGGAACACATCGTATACATTTGATGTTATGGTGGTGTGTTAGCTGGACTAAGACAGGTTTCCTAAAGAAATGGTTTTAATTGTTTTCTTTTAGCCATCGCAAAACTGTGAAATCTAAATTCTGTATCATGATATATAACATAATGCAATATTTTTCACCAATTAACAGCCCTAGCTAAACTAAGAGTTTTTAGTGTGGAACAATGCACATCGAATGATTAAAATAAAAGCTAAAAGAAATATGTCCGACTTCATCTTTACGATTACACAATCCCATCAAACTGAGATGATTATGTGCCTCTACGGTTATACTGTATCTAACACATACATTATAGACTTAAGTGCTGGTGTTAATTAATGTGCGATGTCCCTTAAACAAAGAAAAATATTTCCCTGCATCGACAGCACCGTCACACAACAGAAAACCAAGCTTCAATAATCTGACATTAAATGAATAAAAGTAAACAGTAAAACCAGACTTTAGAAAATACTGCTGTTTGTAATAAAAACATTCAGTGAGTGAAGAGAAAGAGCTTTCTGATTATTTCATGGATCCTGGAGTGGTGTGTCTCTTTGAGTAACCAGGAAGCCTTTCTGCTTTAAAAGGCGCTGACGAGGCGAATTCTCCGGCTAAAGGTTGTTTCACAACAACAGACAGAAAGTCTTCTCAGCAAATCCTGACTCTGCAGATCACAGGAACTCTGATCGCAGCAAAAACTAAGAAAGTGTCCGTTCAAACTCCCGTCACCAGGATATAACTCATCTGTAGCACAACACATGTTTCACTGGGATTATCTACAGATTCTCTCATTTAGGTCGTTCACATTAAGGCTGCAACTAACAAGTGTTTTAATCGCTGACCAATCAACTAGTTGTTTTTTCTTGTTTTCAACATACCATGTTTTTTAAATGTCTTGTGTCACCTAAAACTCTAAATACATTTAGCTTACTGGGACAGAGAAGAATAGACACCAGAAAATATTCCTATTTAAAAGGCTTAAACCAGAACATGTAAGAGTATTTTCTTAAAATCTTCAATCAAAGCAGTTGATTATTAATTGAATAGTTAACAACTAATCAAGAAATGTGAAACCTTTTGCAGCCTTGGGTCAGACTTCTGAACAGTAAGCACTTTAAACAAGTAGCACAAGTTTACTTTAAATAACTAAGTCTTATTGTTGTTGATTATTATGTATTCTTATTATGATGAGATCATCTTTATTGATCCCCTTAGGGACATCCAGGTGTTAATTATTTATAGTTTTAGAGTGGCCGGATGTCTTCTGTATATCACATCAATTTGAACTTCTGGTTTTTGGTTAGTTCTAATGTGGTTTGATCTGCTGTGTAAATGCTTTGTTGTTGTGCAATGCCTTGAGTGCTGCATAACAGAAAGGGTAATTGACAAACAGAATATTATATTTACAGATTTACTGAGATCAGTTTACTCCTCCCGGTTCAGTCGCCCCTTGATAAAAAAATTGCAAAAAATAACATATTTGGCTAACACGCGTTTATGATGCTATGATGATTTTGGAGCGTAAATCCAATGGCCAGAAGTAAAAAACTAACATTAGGCTGGAAAGGAACTACAGCACGGTCACATGACTTCATGTCACCATCGCTAAGCTAAAGGCGGCTAATGTCCGGCGTCATGTAGTTTAGAAGTCTAATTTAGCAAAGTGTTACTGTAGCAACGGCTGCTTCTATTACGCATGCAAGATTCAGACATTCACCAGTGGAGTATTTACTGACGTATTTGATGTCGTCAAACACAACGTGACAACCTTGTGTTAACCACAGACCTTATTTCAGACAAAACAAATGTTAAAGAAAACATTGACTTCAAGACAAAGGAACTAGAAGTGTTCAATTTCTAACTAACTTCTTGGTTTCAGGACTTATTCCTGCACCTCTCTATCAGCGCCTCTTACCACGATGATGACGATGATGCAGATGTTTTTGGGGTCTTTCCAGAACTTCTCTCGAGGGATCACTTTGGCGTAGTGAACGATCCGAATGGTGAAGACGAGCAGACAGAGCAGCTCCACCAGCATAGTGGCCTGAGAACCCAGAAACACACACACTGATGAAACATCTGAATTGAACACACACTGCACTCTGGTGTTTGTTTGACTGGTTTCCTTGGAGGCTGATTGTGTTGCACCTGCTGACTTTTGATACATTTGAATTAAACAATAAAGCCTTGACAGTGATGACTAAATGAGATGCTTGTTAATTAATATCTTTGACAAGAAATCAGAATATACTGTAAATCCTAAAATTATGTTTTTGACAGATTTGTTACAAAACCGGCAGACAAAGCTTCTTCTACCTGACGGACGAATGCATGTTCTTCTTGCAGTGATGTGCACATTAAAAAGAGGAAGTGTGAAAGCAGGAAAGCGTTTTGGTGTCAGTCAGCAGAAACCGTCTCACCCATGTCGGCAGAGGGAACACGGCCGGGTCCTCGAAGACGGCCAGAGACAGATCGAGCAGGATGAAGAAGTAGAGGAGCACCTGAGGGAGCCAGTGGTTGTAGCGCAGATACAATCTGAAACACACACACATTTTAAAACAAAGTGGAAATGTTGAAGCTAAAAGACGACGTTCTGCTGAAGAAACAGATTTATTATTGAAGTATAACATGGCTGTTAATCTCTATTTCTATTACCTTCATTATTGTTTTGACTTAAACCATCAACGTATCAGTGCATTGCTAAATATAAGAGATGCAAACATTAGTTGATTGACAGAAACATTGTGGAAACTGCAAGAAAAATGTTTTTCAGGATCTCAAATATGGAAGTTTATTTTTTTTTTTTAGGGTTGGACATGTTCACTTTTTTCTGACATGTTTTAGACCAAATCGTTAAATAGATAATAATCAGTAGATTGATCAATAATACAAATAAATCATGAGTAGATCTTTAAAAACATAACATAGTTGCTTTAAAAAAGGGCTCTGTAATCCCCTAAAACATCTTCTCACTGTCGTTTTTTATCAAACAAAAACTGGTGGAAGTTGAGTGTTTGTAAAGGAACTACTTTCTGCAGCGGATTAATATACATTTGGTCAACATAAACTACACAGTTCATGTCACCCAATGCAAAAATGTGTTTAATTGATGTGTTTTTAGGACAGTAATGGAGCGCTATGGCACATACTAATAATACATACAAGGCTTTATTAGACAAAGGATATTTACGGTGGATTCATTCATGCTTTCTTTTAGTGTGAACATAAGGAAGAATATCACCAGGCTTGCACATGTGACGTTCAGTATCCCTGCTTCTGAGATTTTAATTCACTATAATGTTGATTTAAAACTAGCGGGAGATAAAACTCCTGATTATAAATAAGAATATCTCACCTCACAGCTTCAGGCGACGTGTCAAAGTAAATGTTCCGGTTGTATTGAGCGTCCGACACATAGATAGCAGCCAGGTCGAAATCCTGAAAAACATAGACTTATTAAATTCAGAGTTGTAATGTAGAGGGGTGCATCTCATGGGTGGGGACCATATAGCACAAGAAAAAAGAAAGACATCACAATGAAAAGAAGCACACCAATTAAGAGTTAGTAACTACTAAATACCTCAAGTTCTTTCACCTTGTACTTTTACATAGTCCACTGATACATCGAATAATACCCTACAGATTCATTGACAAGTGAAATAATGGGGTGTTGCAGAGACTGTAAAGGTGTTCCTGTAATAAAGGGGCCTCTGAGCGTGTGATCTTGTCTGACTTTGTGATTTTAACACTGTAAGGAATTTAAAAATGGTGAAAACTTATCTTAATCCTTCACACGTGTTACAATAACTCCTCCAGACTCTTTAAAACTGTTAAAAGTAATGCCAGGTGTCCGTCTTCAGTCCCCAAAGTGACTTAAAGCAGCAAAAAAAAGAACAGGAAACACAATCTGTCATATCAGAAAGGGATACAAGTACTAATACCACACTGTATAAATAAATACTCAATTTCAAGTAAAAGTACAGCACCGAGAACGGCACTTAAGTAGCATTTATGTCAAATTAGGAAAAGGTACTTAAAGTATTAGTAAAAGTACTCTTTTTTAAATATTTTAAAACAAAAGCAGCAATTCACATTTAAGAAGCTGGAACTGTGAAGTATTTTTGAACAAAGAATGTCTCAGGAGAATTACAATCAATGAATTTTCGGTTAACCCACTCATGGTTTTATTCATATGTGGGAGAAGTACTCAGATCTTGTACTTAAGTAAAAGTACCAGAGTAATCAAATCAAATCAAGTTTTATTTATATAACACATTTTTAAAACGATTTTTGGTCGAGCCAAAGTGCTGTACATACAGTAAACATACTTTACAATAAGGACACAAGTAGGAATCTTGTAACTTACAAGTAAAAGTCCTGCATTACAAATGTTACTCAAGTAAAAGTAGAAAGGTATTATCATCAAAATAAACAAGTATATCAAGCTAGTACTTAAGTACTTGAGTGAATGTACTTCCCACCTCTGGTTTGGGTTACCTACAGATAGTGTTGGATGGTTGAATCTATGCCAAATAATCATATTTGAAAAGCTTTTCACAAGTATTGTGTGTCAGAATCTGAATTAGTAAAGTAAAATATCAATAAATGTAGTGGAGTTAAAAGCACAACATTTGCTTCCAAAATGTAGAAGTAGCCTATATTACAATGATAACACTCAGGAAAAGTAACTCACTTGTGTACTGAAGTACAGTACTTAGTAAATGTTTAGTTACTTCCACCTCTGGAGAGCAGCTGAGACCTGACTGAGTTTAGAGTTTTTTTATTGCAGTGGTGACTTTATAACAAACTTTTACTGAGAGCTGGAAGTGACTTCTTCTCTGTTTAATGAGGCAAAAGTCCACCAGTTAACTGCTGTCATGTGAAACAAACAGACATGTGTAACCAGTGGTGTAAAGTAACTAGGCATATCAAGTACTGTACTTAAGTACAATTTCGATGGACTTTGTTTCCTACTTCGTACTGCTACCCAACAGCAATTCAGAGGTAAATCATGTATTTCTACTCCTTGTATTTAATACCTTTAGTTACTTTACAGATCTGGATGAATGATGTGAAATACAATCAACTCTTAAATCAGACTTTAGTTCCACCTGGAGTAAATTCACAAGCTACCCTGCAGTATACAAAGTCATTCAAACTAGCTGCACCTTTACCAGCTTTGATAACACTTTAATGATCAATCATTATAAAACAAATATTATATATTATTCTGAAATTGACCAATCTGCACAATGAGTACTACTACGTATATTTTGATGCTAATACTTGTGTACTTTTACTTGACTAACATCTTGAATGCAGGACTTTTACCTGTAACAGAGTATTCTTACACTCTGGTACTTCTACTTTTACCTAAGAGTACTTCTCCCCCTCTGTGAGTAACAAACCCTGGTCCATAGGAGCATCAGCTGATTGTTTGCACTCTGGCTCACCTCTTTGGTTTTTGCAGCATTCCCTCCGTTAGGAATTCCTTTTCCTTTTCCTGCAGACTCATCTGGAATGTCCTCAATCTTCTCTGGCTCGGACATCCTCAAAACTTTCAACACGACTCTCCCTCCCCAAAAAAACGACTTTCCAGAAGTTGTTTTAACGCAAAGAGTTTCCAGTCCTCAGAGTTTGTGTCTCTGCAGGAAATAAGTCCAGTCGTGTCTTCCCTCTCAGTTTGAGTTGTAATCGTCCATCTGTGCGGGAACACATCACATGTTTCCTCTCTTCTGCTCTTCAGAGGGACAGTCTGCCTCCATCAGCACAGACTGACTGATCTGTGATCTGATCCTCTGTTTGAGCGCCTCTAATAAACCAGGGAGCGTGATGCCTTCAGGGACCGGAGGAAATGTGGAGGGAAAAGAGACAATGAGCGACGTGGACCGTGGTATCAGGGCTGCATGACACTAAAACATTTTTTTTTGCTGTACAATAATTTAACATTTGAAGCTTATTACATCCCTTTTTACATTCAGAGCTATCCCAGTTTTTTTGCATTAGAGTCTATCACGAATTCTAATAATATTTTATTTATCTTTTTTTTTTAAATATATATTGAATGAGCATCGATGGAGGGTGGCCTGAGACTGAGACTTATGCCTGAGACCCACTATTTACAATGCTGTTTCACATTGTTGTGTATGTAGTAAATAAAAGCTTTAAACTTTAAAAATGTAATTCCTCGACACTGGGAACCAATGAGCATCAATACATATATTTATTTATTTCCTATTTATATATTTTCTATTCAATTTTTGCAGCAAACTCTGAGAAGCTGTTTGTCATATAAACTGTCAATTCAACCATTTCCAAATTGGAAAATGTAAACATATATTTATTCCTTTAATACTTGATCACCACTTTTCATTAATTTACTATTTGCACGATTTATATTTTTGTGATTTTTCTATCTTTAAAAATCTAATTCCAAAATGTTAAGGTTTAGGGTTAGGGTTAGTTTCATCTGTTTCACTGTAAGAAGCTCGTGTGTTGCAGCACATACGGGTATTTGGAAGTAAAACATCTGTTTTGGAAGTAAACATCTGGGTGCAGTCAATTCGTTTTTGGGCTAACGGTTGTTTCTCGAACTTTATTTGGTGACATTGAATGCAGCACAAGGTGTCATGTGATCCGTGACTCAAAGCATCTGGATAACGGAAACGGAGAGAGGGAGACGTTTAAAGACCAAAAACACTGAATGGAAATGTGGACTGTAATAATTGTTTACACAATAATAAGAGTATCTGTGTCGGCACAAATGTGAAGAATACATAATAAAGGATTATTTAGTTTTTTTTACCATTGGACAGTGAAGGTGCAGAGCATGCAAACGATTACCTGCACGTCACAATGGACACGTAAAACATCTGGTTCTGTTGAAATGAAACACTTGAATGTCTATATCGTCTATAATAAAGCCTATCTTTAACAAAAACTGTTAATCTGATAATTAACTTTGCAATTACAAGTAATCTCTCAGTTTCTCTATTAGAGAGACTAATTGAATAGGACTCTGTACTCTAACTTGTGTGTCAATAAAAGTCATTTTCCCCCCTTTGTTTTACCACCACATAAAGAGGCAGTGTGCAGGACTTAGTGGCATCTAGTGTTGTGATTTCAGCATTGCAACAAACTGAATACTCTCATGCATTTTGGGTTTTTATAATGTAGTATTTGTGAGGATCTACAGCCCCCTGCTGGTCACTCTGAAATCATCATAACCAATGGTTCCCAACCTTTTTCTTTAAAAGTCCCCCCACACATACCTGTCAGATGCATCCTGGGACATCTTCTTTACATCCATCTGTCCAAACTTGTCATTGAACACTTATATATTTTATTTACACTTGTATGCAATATAGTTACAGTATACAATCACAAATATCCCTTTTTAAGTGTGTGTGTGTGTTTGTGCAAATGTACACTTTTAATTATAATGGCAGAAGATAGGGTACATACCATAATTCAACCATTTATCTATTTTAACTTTATTTCTTATTGCTGGCTTGCCTACTTGTCATGCACTCACACACATATGATTGTCTCGTTATGAATATCACAACAAACTATACAACACACTGCAGCAAAGGGAAAACCCCAAGATTTTTTGTTCAGGGGACGACCCCGATTTATTTATTATACACACATACATGAATTGGATTATTTCCTGCACTTTATTTTGTTATTATTGTATGTATGTATGAATGCTTCTTCTTCTTCTGCGTGTCTTTGTTGTCTGTTGTCTATTCTGAATGTTTTGATGGCACCTTAAAAGGAGTATCTTTACTCTTCTCATTTTACTTGTATAAGGACAATACATTTTACTAGTGTAGTCTAATCTAATCTACTCCAATAAAAACTTCCAGACAACCAAGACATTTCAAACATTGTGATTTATTGTGGTTTAAATGTAGAAAACAGTATAAACAGAAAAACTTGAAAAGGTATATTGAACACAAAAACAATATGTGATTTGCACCACCCTTCAGTCACCAGAAAAAATGTCAGATTTCACCAATATATAATATATATATATATAGAGAAGTTGTAATCCATCTTTGGTTCATTGGAGCTTTCAGAAATAATGGATGATCATTTGATGTTTACATTCAAATTATACATAAAGTATAAATGTCCTTAGATGTTATTAACATGAAACAAAGTGATGGGACAGAAAATACACACCAAACACACAGAACACAAATATTGAAAATCTTAAATCTTGAATAAAACTTCATGTTAAATGTTAAGGTGAAGAGGATGGACACATTTGGATGATTACTTCACACAATACAATAATACATATAAAGGCAGAAATCACAAAATTAAACCCTAAACCCTTTTTTTTTAATCCTTAAATTTAAATATAAGCATTGAAGCATATCCCCTCTGCAGATACATTAGCAGCAAACAGCGTGTAGGAACTTAACACTTTATATAAAATGATTTAATTTGAGCTTCAGCTGATCTGATAAAGTATCTGAATAAACCATCAAAAAGTAAAATATACACTGAAGTTCGAGGAGATATTTAATTTATAATTAACTAATATATTTTATTCTAACAATCATATCAAACTATTTTGTATTTATTTATTCTATAAAATAATTAAAACGGTGTATTTCTCTTATATAGTCACTCTTTAAATAAAGTGCAATTTAAATGTTATCAGTCAGAAATAAGGCAAGCTGTAACAAATAATGTTTATGATCAATATAAGGTGCCAAAATAAAATCTGAATTATATATAGTTTACAGTTGAGATTTCATCAATAATATTTAGTATGAATGCTTTTTATATATTCTAGTTAATAGTACAATCAAGACATATTCAAAGTGTCATGGGTTGACCCAAGTTATAATTTGGTAGTATATAAATTAGGTTGACTTTTATTATTAATAATTCTCTTTGTAAACATACTGCTGGATGAGTTGAACATTCGGTCCGAAAAAAATGAATCTGTGAAACTCTTTGAGGCAAATTAATTGATTCTCCAGCATATCTTTGAATTTCCACATTTATAAAAAACATTATTTTTGTTTGCTTATCTCCAACATACTGTCTGTCACAGTGGAGTGGTAAAATGATAAATGTCTGAATATCATATATTTACTTGTATATACTACTCGTATAGAGTCAGATTGATACCACTCTCATGTCTGTATGGTACAGTATATCCAACATGAGACCAAAGTTAATCCAAACTATAAACTAACATTAAGCTAAAAATTAAGCTAACATCAAGCTAACTTTTGGCTAATGTTAAGCTAACATTAAGCTAATGTTAAGCTAACATTAAGCTAAAAATTAAGCTAACTTTTAGCTAATGTTAAGCTAACATTAAACTGAGAATAAGCTAACATTAAGCCAAGAATAAGATGATGTTACGCTAACATTAGGCCAAGATTAAGCTAAGAATAAGCTAACGTTAAGCTAACATTAGCGGCTCATTTTTTTTATTTGGGGCATTTATTTTGCAGCAACCAGCCAAGCCCATTGCAAACGGTTCTGTTACTCAAAGTTTATTCTCTTTTAAGGTTTAAAGTGATAACGTAATAATACAAGCAATAGTAGCCTACATACAGTAAATCTAATAAGCATAATACAGACTTTTTATTACCAGATTCTCTCAACTGGAATACAATAAAATGCTGTAAAATCTGCCAGTGGCAGTTCTAATATCAGATAATGAGATCCTGCTTTTGTCTGCTCTCAAAAGACCCATTGTTTACAAAAGAAATAGGTTTTGAAGGTAAATCTGGCCCATTTTTCGTTGTAAACAAACAGCGTATGACAACATCAAGCTTGACAGACAAGGTAAAGTAAAAGGTTGATATGAAGCGCTTCATTTTTTCAGTATGAAGGTTTCTTCGTGTCACTGCTGCACTACTAAACGTACATTTTGAGGTACTATCAATGTGGTTCTGCTTTTGAAGACTTACTGTATCTCCAACAGCAATACCGTGACAATGTAATATTGCTTTACCATATTCTGTTGAACCACAAAGACGTGTGTAATCATATGACTGCTCAATATTTTTTTTATAAAATCTCTGTTCATATAATGAAAGTACAAAAAACAATGTTGAAGGTAAAAGACCATAATTAGAAAATCAAGATCTCATCTTGTCCTCAAACATGATTGAGGTTGTATCAGTGACTGCTAAGGCATGCAGCCATTCTCCCTTAAATGTATTTCCTAAAACATTCGTTAACTGTCCTTCTTCCACACCAATATTACAATTTCCTGATCCCAAACCCGACATAACCAAGACCGACACTACCTACAACTAGACAGAAGCCGTGCTTACTAACACAGACAGATAAAGACGAACTGAAGGTTTCCACATTTCGGAAAATAGGCTGATGTGGTGTTTAAAAGTCTCATTGGTAATCACTCAGGGATGTTTTTTTAAACCCAGTGAGAAATGTTATCTCTTTTCATCCTTAAATCAAGTAAAGATGTGTGTAAGTTCACAATTTTTCATATAATGAAAGCACAAAAACAATGTTGAAGGTAAAGGGTCATAATCAGAAAATTAAGATATCATCTTGTCCTCAAACATTATTAAGATTCTATCAGTGAATCCTGGATTAGAAAGACTGCTAAGGCATGCAACCTTTCTTCCTTACATTTATCTCCTAAAGGATTTATTCATTGTTTTGTTTTTGAAATACAACTTCCTGATTCCAAACATGACGCAGCTGACTGAAAAGTCAACTTAACCTGTTCTAAGAAAGATAAAGATTTCCAGATTTCTGAAAGTAGGCTGATGTGGTGTTTGAATGTTTGATTGGTATCAGGGATGTTTAAAACCAGTGAGAAAAGTTAGTTTTACAAAATAAAACTCACAATGAACTTCTGATATGGTTATGACCTGTGAAGCTCAGATGCTAACATCCAAAACTACATACCTTTTAACTAAAAAGCGTATTCTAAAACCGTTAAATGCTGGCCTGTGGTACTCGTAGTTTTCTTGAGAACCACTCATATAAAATTCACACTCCACATTGCACTTCCTCGTGTCCTGAGCGAACCGCGCCATTCACCTCGTCCAACGTGTCTATTGCATTGACTTTGTGTGTAATCGCGAGCAAAAATGTGGCTTCTTGTTTGGTGTGAACACAGTTAGTAGATCCAGCAAACATTTAACATTCGTATATCCAGCGTTTATGCAACTTTAGCCTACCCAGCAGCATCCATATCGTTAGTATATCCAGCAACCAGCAACACAAGTGTTAGTCAAAACAGTAGTAAATGAGCCGCGGTCTGCACACGATATCATATGGTCGACTCAATCTGAAAAGCCATACGAAGTTAAACTATTAATTGCGTGTCAAAATTGCACCAAAGGAGTTATTGCATATTTTTAATTTATGTCTATATAAATATGTTTTTTTTTTGTTCAATGGAAGTGCAAATGTCAAAAAAACGAAATTTCCCCGTGGGATTAATAAAGCATGTTGATTGATGTACAGCAATTCTATAAGTTATGAAATGCTATTGTCCACCAACCCTAGTTTTAAAAAGGTTTGGGTGTACAAACAGTGCATGAATCCTTTAATAATCACACCATTTCCATCATATCCATGAAACCTGGTAAGCAAATCCATCTTTATGCTCTTTGACAGAAATTGACAGCATCTGATAATTATTTTTTGCTTTTTTTAAATAGTTCATGACCCCAGGCAGTAGATAAATATTTAGACCCTCACCTGAACACGAAACCTGAAGGACAGAAAAGTGATTAAAGAATATTTCCAACACTGATGATATGACGATTGGTCTCTACTTGTAAACAAAGCTCAGTTAAAGTGGTTCATGTGATTTGCTGGTGAACACATTTATACGTGTGTTAACTTCACAAGCCGTAAATTGCAACCTTCACATCTAAAAATAGAAAACATACCAACCAAATCAAACATATCTCCTCCTGGAGCCTTGTTGACTTCCCTCCTGCAAATCACAAAACCAATATTCTCTGAGCGTTGTCTTCGAATGTATGAAGAGTCTGGCAGGAGACACAGCAGAAAGGAAAAGTAGAACCAAGTTAGGAGAAACCTGCTGAAATCCAGCCTCCATTCTCACAGCAGTCTGGGCTTTAATGGGTTGCCCCTGACCGAGGAAAAGGCCCCGATGTGGTTGATGAGGTTGGGCTCCACGCTGTGAGCCCTTTCCCCGGGGATCGTCCTCGCCATCTGATACAGAACAATGTCTTTGGCGTTCCCCTTGGCGCAGAACGAGCCGTCCAGATACTCCGCCGCCCTGAGCGAGGAGTTCCCGGGGAAGAGCATGGCCGGCGTGCAGCACTCTGTTGCCGGGGAGACGGCGTAGAGCTGTGGGGAAAACCTCCGAACCTCCAGCAAGTAGTGCCGCCCCAGAAGCTCGATGGCAGCCATGAAGTAGAGGGTGAAGAAGAGGAGATGGGTGACCGACAGCGTGAAGGAGAAGGAGCAGGGGTTCCAGTAAGAAAAGCTGAGGAGAAGAGCCGTCGCTCCAACAAGTCCGAGTCCGACCCACTCCAGGATACGGTAAGGCTCGGGGTTCCAGTATCGCTGCAGCCTCTCCGGGTGATACAGCTTCACGTAGAGAGTCTGGAAGGCAAACGTACGGGACAGCAGGTGCTTTACGACGGTGAAGAAGTCCTGTTTGGGCAAAGCGTCGTCCTCCAGGACCACGATGTTCTTGGGCTGCACCAGCTCCCATCCCTTGCGGAGACAAAACACGTAGTCTCTCTTCTCCCTCTCGAAGGTGTTGACTGAATCCCTGTTCCTCCGCTTCTCCAGAGGGGAACGCCGGATCACCTTGAAGTAGTCCTCGAGAATCTTGGCATCTTGGTTTTCCTGTGGACCGCTTTCCACATCGCAGACCAACACCTCTGCACACCGCTGCGATCCACAGCTTTCCAGAAGGCCGCTCATCTGTCGCATCACCTGCAGCAGGTAGTGGAAGTCCCGCCCCTCATTTCGTTGCACTGAAACCACGATAACCAGCAGCTCGGGGTTCTGGGCGATGTCGTTGAACCTGGACGATGCTGTGGCGGAAGTGCTCTGCCAGAACTGAAGCGCGTCCTGGCCTCGGACAAGGCCTTCGTGCAGGACCTCCTCACTCATGGAGTCCAGGTACATAGTCTTGATGAAGTAGTAAGAGTAAAGCAGGCGATGGCAGCACAAAGGGAGGATGACGCAAAACGTGATGACGGACAGGACCAGGGCTTGAGTGACGGTGTTGGACCATCGCAAGTGTTGACTGAACAGCGTTTTCCATCGAGGCATTGATGTAATATGCGGCTGGAAGCACACAAATGAAAATAAGAGGTTCAGGTCAACATTTGCGTCGTCCCAACAGGAAGCTTGCTTTAGAAAAACCCTCAGCGGTGAAACCTGATGAACTGAGGGCTGTGTGGAGAACGATCAGGTGTTGCCATGTCTTCTTGTAAACATAGATGAGAGTTTCAGCTCAGCGTTGGATCCCGTGCCTCAGCTCTGGCGTCTGGAGAAAGAGAAAAGAGGACGTTTTCTCAGTAATTGTTATCAACTGATGTTCCTTTGCAGCAAACATGGAAACCCACAGCCCCAGGCTACAGATCAAAATCATAGCCCGTGGAAAAGAATAACCCTGTCTTTCATAACCATTTTCATACTTTTCTTATGTGGATTTTGGCTATATTCTATAATAACAACTTTATCTATAAAGCAAGCAAATACAAAAAACGGATGTAAAAACAATCATATGGTTGACAGGACATTGTTTTACTGATATTCAATCACAACAATGGTTACGTGAAAGACCTGCAGACTGGCATACAACATTTGTCAGTAGCAAACAACAACATCAGGTGACATAGCAAACCAACAAGAGCAGCGTACACAAGCAGAAAGACAAGCGATACAAAACAGAAACAGCGAACAAGAACATGCATAGAACCACGTTAAGTAGCAGACAGACAGACGTTAGATAACTTCAGTGGTTAGGGAAGCTATATCAACAAGAATGGCCGTAATAGAGTTCTTAAAGGCTGACTTGGGGATAAAAACGTCTAGTTTCAGTATTTTTTGCAGATTGCTCAAGTTGTGGCTGCAGCAGACCAGGGAGAGGACCGACTGAATACTGTACTTGTTTTGGGAACTTTCCACAGGATACGGAGAGCAGATTTGGTGTTGTAAGTAGAAGATTTAGTTTGAAACAAGTAAAAAAGGAAGGGGGAGGGGAATGCCAAACCAAGGAGGTTTTTTTTAAAAGGGGCCCTACTATGCTCGTTTTCAGACAGGCCGTGAAACAAATGAGGGGGGAGGGAACACAGAAATGTTAGCCTCTGCAGGCTATTTAAATGCACACAAATCTACATAACACACTACAGGAAAGGGATAACCCCAAAAGCATAATAAGGCTCCGTTAGTAAGCATTAATGAATGAATATTACGTTTTGTAAAGATGGCCAGATAACGGAGGAATAAAGAGGGTAGTGGTTTTTGGATTTAAATAAACAAATATATCAGCTTCAAAGCAGTTTTATACAAGTGTGTTTTGAATATGCATTAATTCAGCAAGCCTGATTTCCTCAGACAGGGTCTTTCCAAAGTCTTGAAGCTCCAACAAAAAGTGCACAGTTGTTAGCTTACGTTTTTAGCGGTGACTTTGGAATGAACAACAGGATATATAAATATAAGGAGATGCTAACCCAGATAGGGTATTATATATATATATTAAAATCTAAAAAACACAGGAAGTAAAGGTAAAGTACAGTAGCTTAAATAGGTGTCATTTGGTCACATGTTTTCAGAGTTAAGTTCTGAGCTGCAGCATTTTAAGTGAAAAGATACGTGTGTGCAGGAAGTGGCAATTGTTGAGACGTGTTGAAACAAAAGCGTGATCAACTTTCGCAAGATCGGAGAATGGACACATATATTGGATTTGGTGATATTCCAAAACTGACAAAAACAGGATTAATGGAGTTAACATAAAATGGAAGTACAGTCTTAATGTTAAAAAAACATGTCATGTATATTTGATCACATAACGCTACAATAATAAACATGGCAGCTTAGATATGTCATGGGACCACCATATAGTTGGGGGTTTAATGCCTTGCTTACGGACACCTTTGCAGCTAAGCGTTACATGCATTTTTTCTTTTAATGTTTATTTTATTATCTTTTCTTTTTAATGACTGATTTTAAATGCCATTTTCTTAATGTCTTTCATTTTTTGTAAAGCACTTTGAATTGCCTTGTGTTGAAAGGTGCTATACAAATAAACTTTGCCTGCCCTAAACAATAGGTAGACCCTCCTTTAGACTGTTTTATGTATTTCTGGTTAGACTTCTTCGTCACAGTAGCCTTTGCACAATGACGAGAAACATGTCAACAATTGGGAAATAATCTCATCAGTCAGTTTGAAAAGGGGGAGGAATTACACCACAACTCTTCTGTCATTCATATGAGTGTGTGCTTAAGATAAGAGGGTACCTATGCTCCCAGGGTGCTTTGTTTCCTATCCTAATACTAGGTATTCCCCAGGGCTAACATGTTGAAATCACCTATACAGGATATGGCATTAAGGTTTGAAGGCTGTGAGCAAGATAGTATTTCTTGACTTTAAACATTGGTATCCCTACAGTCGCTGAATGGATCCTTTTACTATTGAAGCTGCATTTACAACATCCATGTCCTTGTTGAACCTATTTTACAAGTCTCTTAAAAATGTGGACCCTGTGAACTCATAGGCTACCTCCCTTAAGATAAAAACATGTTAACATGTCCTTTAAAAGGGGACAGACATACGGGTTTTAAACCTATAAATGATCTAACTCTTAAGAATATGTGCCCTCCAGCTATTTCACACACACCTACCTTTAAAGTCTGTTTATTATAAGGTATTTAATTTCTTTTAAAGCCACAAGTACGCTACATTAAGCTGAGGCGTGTTTCTGAATACACAACAACAATGAAAACGGACGACAGCATAATGCTAATGAATCACCACATTAATCCTACCACCGATTATCACATTACAGTTATATTAGATCAGACAGTAATTTTTTATTAGGATGTTTCCGTTACAATGTTTCCACAATGTTAGATAAAAGACCATCGTCCTGCTGAATAAACTCTGACATAAGAAAGGGGGTTTGGCAACAGCATAGCAGATATACACACAGACATTCTGGTGAAACAATGTGAAGTGTAATGGAGTATTTCAGGATATAATAACAGGAGAAGTAGACTCACGGTGAGTTGGAAGTAGCTGCTGTTTGCTGGCCGCTAGATAGAAGAGTTACGACAACGGAAGTCCATAAACGGTTATCGTCACGTGGTTCATGTAGACGAGGATCGTTCCCCGGAAGTTCATGGCGGGCAATGGGAATGCATTGATAACAGGAGATAGAACTACGATTTTTTGGTAATTATTAGTGAATAAAGGTTTTGATTTGCAATATTTATACAACAAATCGATATGTGTATGTATTTAAATCAATATGTTTTAAAAAATAAAACAGAATTTGCTAATATTAAGTGATAATATTAGGATTAGTGTGAACAACTAGTTTACATGTTAGGCTAACAGTGCCTTGGTTAAAGAGCCTGTTGCTGTTTTATAGCTTTGAATTCTTTAAAACCAATATTATCTTCTTAAACTTGTATGGTAGTCAGGAGCATCACTTTCTAATGTTTATTGATATATTTAGAGGGAGGGGATCTAAAGGAATGCTTCAAAATTCAGATTAGATTAATTTCTACCATTTTCTTAAATTCATGGTAGTTTCAGTAATCCCATGGTAATTGGGGACACAAGTTATCTAAATGACTAATGTCATCTTTATGGCTTTCAGAAAGGACAGGAGACCGACAGGTGACTATCAAAGGACTAGCAGCAGCAGCAGCAGCAGCAGCAGCAGCAGCATGATGATGATGTTAAATGTGTTGTTTTAGGAACATCCATTGCAAATACATGGAATTCAATAAACATTGAATAGCATATCATGCAGTTTGTCTGTGCCTTTTCCTCCGTGTTGTCCTGGTTTGCTGTGCTGCCTCCTAGTCGCCACCATGGTTTGCTGTGCTGCCTGGGGATGCTCAAATCGCTCCGAGAAAGGAGTACGAATGTACGGCTTCCCCACTGACACAGANTCCTAATACTGTGTATTCAACCACTATGGAATATGTATGTGGGCAGACAAAACTGAGTTGTTCTGTGTGTGAAGTAACCTCAAGTCACTTTTCGCAGGCACATTTGAATGCAGACCAGTTTGTCAAGAAAAAAAAGGGCAAGACTAGGCTAAGAGCA
>NW_011346992.1:0-16303 GCF_000735185.1 Notothenia coriiceps | reverse complement strand
CTATACCACACCATCTTCGTGCATCGCCCTGTGGTCAAAAGAGAAGGGCCCTGCACCACGATTCACCATTCGCGTTGATCAAACAGTGGCCATGCAACAGAGAGACTTTTATTTTTCATCAGGATAGCCGGGACCTGTATCTATCGAGGAAAGCCCAAAGCTCAGAGTCAGCGGACTATCGGTAATGATACAGGAGCCTGAGCTCATGATCACAGCGTATAGTGTGAAAAGGTGACACTGGTATAATAAGTATGAAACTCTTAGTAACAAAAGTAATATTTCTTATTTTTAAGTGGTATAATATTTTTTAAAAAATGTTCGAAAAATGCTACAGCTGCCATGTCTTCTACTTACATTAGTCTTCAAAGATTGAGGGGAAGAAGGGATGAGGAGACTGAGAGAAAGGAAAGTGAGGGTGAAGAAAGAGAGGACATGGCTAGTGAGGAGAGACAGGGAGGGCGGACACCACCCACTCAGCCAGCAGCCAGTCAGCATACGAGGGAACCAGCAGCCAGTCAAACAGATCTATTCAAAAAATTCAAGAGAAAATTAAAGAGCCAAGAAGGAATCACCAAAAAAGCAAAGGCTGCACTAAGAAAAATCAGGAAGGAAAATGCAGCTCTCAAGAAAACAATGAAAATTAGGGACAAGAAATATAAGAAAACATTTTTAAAAGACCAACTTAAGGCATTAGGTAGACTCACCACAAAGGGGATGAAATGGAGCAATGAGACAATTAAGAAGGCTTTAAAAATTCGCTTTGCGTGCGGACCAACGGGTTACAAAACTCTGCAGGAATTGCAGATTCCCCTTCCAGGAATAAGGACACTGCAAAGAAGGATGCAATGTGTTAAGTTTGAGACTGGTGTGTAACAGCTAACATCACTGCCCCTCCACCTGCCAACATCACTGCCCTCCACCTGCCAGCACCCAGCCAGAGGAGCGCAAACAACAAAAACAAGCAAGGTGTCCCGTCATGTACCTGGAAGTTTGGGTTGGCAAAATGGAGTAAGTAAAAAAGTGGTCCATTGGAGTGAACGGAGATGACGTAACTCCGCTGCCATGTCTCAGGTACGGTAGTAGAGGCGCACCTCAAATACCGTAAAGCAGCAGAGACTGGCGCACATATTTGCGGCATCTGACCAGCAGGGGGCACTGCAGCACCTTCACTTTCACAGGCTTCCAAACTTTTTTCACCGAGGGCCACATACGAAGGGCTGTTCCACTCCCTATAGGTATATTGCCTAATAAGTTCGGTTATAAGTTGGAAAAATCAATCCAATGTAGGTAAATTATTCTTTATACTTGAAAAAACTGCCTACATCACAGCTCTCCATAGGGTTTCATTTATTTTGTTAGCAGCTCATCCTTAAAACAGAAGCTTCAGATTGCCTATAATGAGAGGAAATATGAAGGGTATATTTCAAGGTTGTTATGAAAATAAGTTATTGGGCTTTTTTATTATCAACTTATCAATTTGTTAGAACATGTTTTCAACTTAAATTGACTGAAGTTAATCATACTTTAGTCATTATACTTTTTGAATTTGCTGAGGGCCGATTCAAAATGGTCCGCGGGCCACATTTTGGCCCCCGGGCCGTAGTTTGGACACCCCTGCTCCTCCAACAATGCAACATAATATAAGACTTAAAACAATAAAACAAATTAAAAATAAAATAAAATAGAAATAGTGCAAGAGAGTAGAATATAGTAGAATAAAATAGGGCAGATTTGGTGCAAGACCAATGTGAAATTAATGCAGATTAAGTCAACTATAAAGAGTAATATATAGTCAGAATTTCAATAAGCTGATAAGATAAAGAGGCAGAAAACATTAGCGAGTTATTATTCATGCTGGAAAAAAAAGTAGGTGCATTTACTCAGATACTGTAATTAATGTGCACCATGAGGTACTTGTACTATACTTGAGTATTTCAATTTCATGCTACTTCTTTTTTTTTTTTTTACGTCACTTAAGTTTTTTTACTTTCCAAATTCAGGTTATTAATAAAAAATTTTATTATTTTTTTTTATTATTACTATTATTATTATTTTATATGAAACTATACCTAGGAGCTAAACTAAAATGAATTCAAACTTTACAGCTGCCAGCCTGCAACATTAAATATATATTCTATTATTCCCATTGTAAAGTTACATCGCTTTAAGTGGTAAAAATGTTTTTGCAATACCTTAAAAATAGTCCTAAATATACAGATACATTCACATACAGAGCTTTATCAACATTATATCTTTACAAGCTCAATGATTTGACTACGTTTTTGTTATCTGTACAATAATTGTTTAGTTTAATTTGAATAATAGTTGTAACATAATTATATATGTGGCATAGTCACAGAAATACAGAGGACATGTTTGTCTTTATCAGAAGTTTCATCTGTGGTTTTCACGTCAGAGTGAAGTTAACCAGCGTCAGACATCCTTCAGATCAGATCTGATATTCTGAAACAGCTCAGAGACAGATTGACCTCCTCAGACACAATAATTAGAAGACTTCACCATTAAAACCAATGCACGAGAGACACAAATGATTATAATGTGTTAATTAAAAGCTTTTAATAATTCCAGCATTGTAAAAAGCTATACATTATTAAAATACATGACTATTATCCAACATAAATACAATAAAATGTGATTAAAAAATGGGAACACATTTTAAAACTGAAATACAATACAATTATTATAAATATGTTCAATTAAAATACCTTAATATTTGACAATATACACTTTTTTTGTTGTTGTTGCTATAAATGCAAATAACGTTTTTACTGGCCTTCAAAGTAACTCTGGAAAGGTTAATAAAAATGACAAAACAAACTTTATTATTTTTCTTTTTCACATTCAGGGAGGTCTTTTTTTTCCAAAATAATAAACTGTTTGGTCTCATCATTATGAGAGGGATGGAAGATGTCAGGTCTCTGTTGCATATTCATCGTCCTTAATAAATTACAAACACGTATGTATTTAAAAATAACTTTTTGGAAACACCTTTTGATTCCTTTCCAACGTTAAGTCTTGTTTCCTGACTGCAGTCTATTTGTGGTAACTCTTAGTGAAAAGCAACCTGTTCATCTGGATCTCTTCAGCTCATAACTCTGAACACTTTCCAATATGAAACAGCAAATCATTGTGACTGAATACATTCTGTAAAACAAGATGATCCAAACTGAACTGTTCACACGTTCCTCACAATAAAAATAGCTCTCAGAGCTCATGTCTCTTTTTGAACTGCAGCCAGACACGCAGGCAGTTTCCTCACAGAGGCGTTTCAGCCCGTCCGTCTTTGTCAGCTTTAACTGATCCACACCTGTCAGGTCTGTTTACTGCAAACTGATACATAAAACCTGCTTTAACTCACCCTAAAGTCCCATTTACTGAATCACTAAAACAACATGAACGGACTGAAATACATTGCACATCAATTGAAAGTAAAATAACATAGAAAATATATCGACTGTGAAATACATCTATAAAGCATCTCGAGTACACAATATAAATATACAGAATAACTACAAGGTGGGAAGCAGTGGAGTACAAATACTTTGTTACTATACTTAGGTACATTTTTATGGTATCAGTACTTTACTCCACTACTTATTTTTCTGACGACTTTTTACTTTTACTTCTTCCATGTTGAACACAAATACCTGTACTTTCTACTTCTCACATTTTCCAAACAGGCTGGTTCCTTTAGTTTGAATGTGTGTTTGGTGGCGTGATCATTATTATTTAGAGTCATTGCGTGCCTATTGTTTTGAACACGATCCGTGTATCCATCATTTCCTGGTCTTCTCTAAAGAAGAGGGACCAATGAAAACGTTGTCATGTTGCCGTTGTTCAGCATGGAAACATTCATTAGCTAACAATGACATTATTGTTCTATTAATATAAAGGGAGGTCAGGTACTCTTTAAAACAGCTGCTAGTTATGGGTACGTTACTGAAGTACATTTCAAAGCCTCTTTACTTTGACTTGAGTAAAGAAGTTTAGTCAGTATTCTACTTTCACCGGAGTTTTACAACTTCTACTTGAGTAACGATGTGTGTACTGTTTGCATTCTGTATACCAACATACTACTAACACAATGTAACATAGGACAGCGTTATGTTTAATTGAATACATTTGTTTACGTATTTTAAAGTAATACTTCACCCACAAAATGACTACTTGTCTATCAATTACTTTTTATTCCTGAAGGAAATGTTTTTCTCCACTTTACGGTGAACAAAACATCCAAAAGTGTAGAAAAGTCTTTAAAAGTCTATTAAAGTAGGGGCTGCCTTTAACAGCAACACTTAAAACAAAACTTCTGTTTACAAAATGTCACACAACTCGTCAACTTAGAAGGTACAATTAACAAACTAATTTAATATTTTTGATGGTCACTGTCATTATTTCATCCACATATTTTAGCATCTACTGTCTTTTTATGGTTGGATTGTGTTGTTTGTTGACCTTTTTTTATAGTACTTTCTTCAGTATTTGGAGCTGCATCTCTTGTGTGAAAAGTGATATGAATAAAGTGTATTATTATTATCTCTTTGTCCAATATACTGAGTCATTAAACAACATTTTCAGGAAATTAATAAGTATCTTTAGGTTTATTATAACGTTCAGTTAAATAAAAAATATCCCCCACAAAATGATACACTGAACAAAAATATAAACGCAACACTTTTGTTTTTGCTCCCATTTTCCATGAGATGAACTCAAAGACCTAAAACATTTTCTATATACACAAAATAACCATTTCTCTCAAATATTGTTCCTAAAGTCGAGTGGCCTTTGTTCATCGTCCATAACATACGCCTGCCCATACCATAACCCCACCACCACCATGGGCCACTCGATTCACAACATTACCCTAACCCTAACCCTAACCCTAATCCTAACCCTCACACCAGATACTGGTTTTCGGACCCCCCCAGACCCCCCCAATAAAGCAAAACTGCACGTTTCAGAGTGGCCTTTTATTGTGGCCAGCCTAAGGCACACCTGTGCAATAATCATGCTGTCTAATCAGCATCTTGATATGCCACACCTGTGAGGTGGGATGAATTATCTCGGCAAAGGAGAAGTGCTCACTATCACAGATTTTTTCAGATTTGTGAACAATATTTGAGAGAAATGGTTATTTTGTGTATATAGAATATGTTTTAGATCTTTGAGTTCATCTCATGAAAAATGGGAGCAAAAACAAAAGTGTTGCGTTTATATTTTTGTTCAGTGTAATTACTACATGAGTTGCTCAGCCTGTATGACCTTGGATTCTTCCTGAACTGTAGTGGAGTAGAAGTCTAAAGTGGCAGGAAATTGCAATACTTAACTTAAGTACCTTAAAAGTGTACTTAAGTACAGCTCTTAAGTATATGTGCTTACATATTCAGCGCGTTATAATAAAGTATTCAGCACTGCGCTCTGCTGATGGAGCTGGAGATTAGACACCTGACAATACCCATCAGCCGCAGGACAAAAGAGAGACGGAGAAGTTTGAGAAACACTGCGCTAGTGGATTGTCAAAGAAAAAAATGTCTATGCAAACGTTATTATGAATAATTATTAAAAAAAAAAAATTAATCCAATTTTTTTATTTTTTACATTTTTTAAAATTTAAATTTTTTATTTTGGAATCATCTCGCGACCCCCTCTCAGGGTCTCGCGACCCCCACTTTGGGAACCACTGGTCTAGCAGAAGAGCTGCTACATCAGACTGGCTTTTCAATTATTATTTCTGTTGAAAGAAAACATCAAATATTGGTTTAATGTTCTCATTCAACTGGAGACACTGCATTATATTGTGTAATGAAACAAAATAAGAGTCAACAAGTACGTTAGCAAGACTTTTCTTCGACACAGTGATACTCCAGCTAAATGCTAATGTTAGCATGCTAACATGCTCAAAATGATAATGCCAAAAGGTCTAATGTTTACCATGTACACTAACTTTGTAGATTGGAGAGCAGCAAAGAAGAGGACCAGGTTTTTCCTCAGGAGTGTCGACTCTTCTCCATCAGGAGTAAGTTTTCCGGGCCGGAGGATCCGATGACAGGAAACCAGATCCCGCATGTCGATTATCAGAGGTGTTAGTCGACGTCTCGCCTGACAAACGAGATGCTTGTTGTTTCCATGGATCCGTTGTTTACAGCCTGAGGTGTGAAAGGCTCCAGGGTCACAAACTGTATTGAGATGAAATGTTACCGCATAATAAATATCAAGGTAACTTATATTTCAGCCTTTTCTATAATAAGTTGGACACTATTGGCAGGGGCGGTTCTAGGGGGGGGGGGGGCAAAAGGGGCCAGTGCCCCCCGTAACACTGACCAGGGACCCCTATGACCCCCCTCCAAGAAAAGGTTAAAATATTAAGATGGGGCGAGTGGAGCACGCGCGTGAACCGGAGCCTGGCAGCGGCGAAACTGTGGCGCGCTTGCACTAATTGCGCCGCATTTGCGCTTCAGATGAGGCTCCCTCCGAAAGATGAGGCCCCACGCAGTCTGCGTGATCTGCATGTAGGGAGGGGCGGCACGCCACGTGGATCATAAGTAGAGTTCATAATTCACGATCGTCGGCCGATTTATGGTTACCCAAACCATGATACCTTTCCTTTAGGCGCCAAAAGTTAAGTGAAAGTCAAAAATAATGATGTCAGATTTGCCCCTTCTGCCCTAGCTTCTGGTGGGTGCAGTTACTGAAGCATTAGAGGCAAAAACAACTGATAACATCCATGTTATGGCCTCATATTGTTCAAAACAAGTCATAAGATTTTCAATAATGATTGCCATCAAATTCAATAAAAACATTATCTGATTGTATCAGTCTTATTGTTACATTAATGACATGTCACTTGTTAGAGGCTTTGATCCAAAGCAACTTACATACTCAATACTGTGGGCAATCCCAACAGGAGCAATTTGGGGTAAAGTGTCTCAGGGACACAACGACATGCTGACTGCAGTGGGGTTTGAACCTGACACCCCCCGATCCGAACATCAACGCTCAACCCACTGCACCACACGCCTCATTTAGGTTGTTGATGCTGCTGCTGCAGGTTGTCATGCTGATCAATTATTGACGCTGGTCAAACATTGATAAGTCTGTTTCACTCTGAACCTCCATCACTCTCCCTGATCCTCAGATCCACTTCCTCTCTCTGCTCCTCCAGCAGATCTTCAGCAGATCCACATCCTCCCTCTGCTCCTCCCGGTGTCTGACGGCCGCCGGGCGTGTCTCTGCTCGGCTGATGGGGATTCCGGTTTTTCCGGTCGGATCCACCTGGTTTAACACGCAGCAGCAGCTCTGAGCCCCGGATCAGTCCGAGCAGCAGCAGCATGATGGACCCCAACACTGCGACAATGGGAAACCTCCCCAGAGGGATGGGGATATGTACGACCATCCCGGACATCCTCTACCTGCCTGAACTGGTAAGAAGCAACATCTTACAGAGAACGTTTTATTGTTGTTCTGAGGGTCGGTGACTGTGTTGTCTTTGGTCAGCTGCCACTTTACGCACGCCAATGAAAACACCCTGAGTTTTAACTAGTACAAAAACTGCCTAAAAAACAACATCTGCAAGAAAACGTTTTAAACTCTTCATATTGAAAAAGCCCCCCCTTGGATCTTAGAAAAGCATTTTTAAAATTAAATTAAAGACATATCTTTTTAATTTGGGGTACTTTTAGTGGTATAACTTTTCATGTTTGATTGTTTTGTGACATGTTATTAATTATGTTTCATAGTCTTTATTTTCGCTCACTTTATTTTAATGTATCTTGTCTTGCTCTGTACTTGTGGCTGCATCTTGCATGAAAGGTGCTAAATGGTTAAAGTTGATTGATATTAATATTATAATTATAATTGTGTTCTGTGTGTGACTGACTGTCTGTCTTTGGTCAGCCGCCTTGTTATGCACGCCAATGAAAACAGTTTTAATTAGTAAAGACTAAAAACTGTGGATAGTAACAAAGCAGTTAATTATTAATTGGTTTCGTGTGTGGGAGACCGACTGACTGATGAACATCTTCACATCACCTGCAGTTTTCCCTGAGTCTCTGTTATTATTTCACTCCTTTCAAACACAAATTCAGCTTCTGCTTTTACTATTTGTATTTCCTGAAGAGAACAGATACTCGGTGCGAACAACAAATTACTTAATCTTCTTACCGGTTTTACTGCAATCAATCTTAACTCTTTGTTTTGATAATTGAGCTATAGACTTCATAATGGGTCTCTCAATCAAGCCTGATGGGAAGCTGCTGCTGTGATCTTGTAGTTTCAGACAGAGAAGATTGACATAGGTTTCGGGAAGTGAAATTGAAATGTTGTTCACTTTTATTAAAGGAACAATCTCTAATCTATAAATATGAAGCAAGTAAGACAACACAATAAGACATCAGATGTATTATTGGTTCTGTTGGCTTTAAATGGGACAGGATTTGACGCCAGAAGCGAGCTGGTTTTTGGAGTATTGACTAATCAAGTTTGGAGCAGGCTTTGGTTGCATTCAGGTAAACATTGGCTGAAATGCAATCTTGGAATTCATTGCTGTCTGATGACAATTTGACCTTTTTATTAGCTAAAAAATAAACTGCTAACAATCTGACTCAAATGGCTAATTATAAATAATGACACAGAAGAGAAGTTTCACCCATTGCTAAACTTGAACCACAGGAATATTGTCTTTTGTCCTGAGGCTGTTTCTATGAATCTAAATAATTTTCCTTCCTACATCTGAAATATTTCACAAACAAAGAAGTATGAAAGGAGGTGAAGGGGTCACAGCAGCCAGACATTAGGCAGCAGAGATGAAGTCCTAGAATGAGCCCATGTGACGCAGGAGAGATGGAATGAAAGCTTTAGCTGATACGAAAAGATAGAAATACTTTTACTGTGATGATTTGACATCAGGAAAGTCTGAGGTGAGGAGGAATGCTACAATCGTGTTCACATTAACTCATGCATTAACTCAAACACAAACACAGCGTGTGAGCAGGTGGATTCAAGGCGAACGCCATGAATAATGCAGTCTGTCAATCATCAGAGGTGTAGCGTGAACTGAGCCAGTTACGCCCTGCTCTGTGCTGGAAATACAGGGTGGACAGAATAAAGGAAACACACATCAACTTATAAGTAGATGTTCAGGTATGCAGATGACCCTGTATCGGTTCCAAGACAATGACACCAGCCACAGCCCAGTCTTTCGCAACTTTTTTGTGGGGGTGAGGAATCTCATCTTCAACTTTCAGTACCAAGGATATGATAATTGATGATAGAAGGCATCCCGACATACAGCAAATGAAGTCTAATCCATCAAGAATCAGACGGAGGGATTTGCAAGCAGATTGTGAAGCTGTGTGCAAAAAGGAATACAAGCGTTTTTTAGGAAACTGTCCTATGTGACATCACGATGTAACACTTGAGGTTCTTTTGGTTGGCACTCCAACACATTGTACATGATAACTTAGGGGCGGGACACCTTTAAGCGGTTGACCAATCACAACAGAGCCGGCCAGCTAACCAATCAGAGCAGACTGGGCTCTGGTTTCAGACAGAGGGTGAAAAGAGGTGCTGCAGCACAGGCAGTATGAGAAAAATAAAGAGCTTGTTGAACATTAAAGCATGAAGACATGTCCCAGTCGAGGCTCAAACCTGAAAATGAACATATAATGTCCTCTTTAAACATAATAATGTGCAACTATTTTTAAAATCAGAACATCTTTTGGAAGAGACACATTTTTCTCCATTTCATTTGATTTAAATTAAATGTATTTGGGTTTTGAATTGTTTGACTTCACTCATTATCTGCTGACATTTGATAGAAACATGCTGTCTCTCCTCTCACGCCTCTCTGGTGTCCCTGCAGGTCTTCGGGGGTCTGGTCTGGATCCTGGTGGCGTGCACGCTGGTGGTGCCGGCGAACCCTCAGGCCTGGGTCATGTTCGTCTCCCTCTTCTGCTTCTGCATGACTTTCATCTGGATGGTGATGTTCTTCTGCGGGACGCATAACAACAGAGGCTCCTGGGCCGCAGCAGTAAGTCTTCAACACATCTTAGCAAAGACAAAAAACACTCAAAACTGAATCAGGAAGACTTTGACTCTCTGCAGTTTGAGACAAAGTGGTGCACCCTTCATTCCTGCTCATCATTTCCCTCAATCAATTGGAGATTCATCTTATATATTTTTGTCAAACATTGATCTCAATGAATTTGTCTAAATAGATAAATGTGTGTGGAAACCTGAACATGCCAATTGTTTGCTGGTTTCTGCTTTCTCGAGAACTGTTCATCCAAAAAACACTGTAGAGTAGAAATGTGTCTGTTGTGTCTTCAAAAGTTCCTGTTGGTTCCTCCATTGGACTTCTTTGTTTTCTTGAGGAACATAGTGACATCACTATGTCATACTCGCGCTTCTATTGGTTAGCGCTCCAACACATTGTATTGTGATAGTCTAAGCGGCGGGAAATCTCTTAGCGGTTGACCAATCACAACAGAGCCGGCCAGCTAACCAATCAGAGCAGACTGGGCTCTGGTTTCAGACAGAGGGTGAAAAGAGGTGCTGCAGCACAGACAGACAGTATGAGAAAAATAAAGAGCTTTTTGAACATTAAAGCATGGAGACATGTCAGAGGAGATATACTGATATACACCTGAAAATGTGCGTAATAGTGCCACTTTAAGTTCTCACGTTGCATACATTTCTGAGCAGAGACCAGTTTGGAAGCTCCTTAAGAGAAATTCATATTGGTGCATTCCTGGACGCTGTAAAATATGAGATTTAGGGCTTTTAAGTAAAGAATCAACATGATAATGCTCCCATAACTACTTTGATTGCCTTCCTTTTAGGTTTGAGTCTTATGTTGGCTCTTTGGCTGCTAACTCAGTGCAGTTGGAGTTAGACACACTGCCCTTATACCAAACGCTGAACATACCTTGAATAATATTTTCTTTTGTGTCACAATAATTAAAAAGATAATTTCCTTAGTTGTAAACAACAAACAATTGTGATAACATAGCAGGACACCATGACTAACCTTTCTCTTTGTTACAGTTTTTTTTAAAGAATGTGTTGGTGTGTATTTTGACTCTCTGCCAGTGGAGACAGTTCAGCACATGTCTGACTAACATCACACCATAAGGAATCTCTCACACTTTTTTTCCCTTCCTTGATTGTCAGGACTTTGCATATCACGGCATCGCAGCCTTCTTCTACCTCAGTGCTTCGGTGGCTTTGGCCAAAGTGACCCTGGAGATCAAAGAGACGATCCCCCTCAACGCCCAAAACTACAAACTGGATATCTCTGCAGTGGTGAGTCAGGCTGGTTCATGGTAAACAGATGTTAAATTACCTGCAGAGAGGATTATATCATGCAAACTAATAAAGAGAACCAAACACAGTAAGGTTCAGGACCACAGACCTGAGCAGAGTGCAGGAATGCGTATGTTTGTAGGCAAGTCAGGAAGTTAGCATCGCTCTGGTTCCATTAACAAAAAGCCAATGAGATTTTTCCATTGGATTATTGCCGTAAATAAACTCTGTGGCAAACAAACGTTGACGATACACATGTTTTATTCAGCAAGATAATCTTCAAAAATGACCACCACTATTAAAAACGTTAAGCTAATATGCAATTGTCAGAAGCAAAAAAGCTAACGTTGTATTACTTCAACGTCATCGCCAATAAGCCTCCAATTTATAATGTGATTTTGCAACCTTACCTCGTCTGCAAAAACCTTTCCTCTTGTCTTGACCTGATAAAGGTTTCTAGTTTAAATGTCACCTATTATGCAAAATCCAATTTTTCATGTGTGCCCCCTCTGTGTAAAGACATTCTGAAAGTTTCAGGAACAAAGATTCTCTCTCTTTTTGTCCTGATCCATTTCTATAAAAACCTGTCTGAAAATGAGCTGATCAGATTTTGGCCACTTTATGATGTCATAACGATTTTTTGTAAGGCTTATCACCTGAATCTCCTCCTAGAGCACCATTGAGTTCTTTCTAACCAAATCTCTCTCAGAGGGGCGTGGGGAGGGGCTCCTTATTTTCATCTAAAGTAACAGACAGAGAATCAGCACTTTGGAAACAGGGCTGAAACAGAGGGGATTATGGGTAATGCTGCAATGATCTGTTTGGTGTTTAGAGTCAAACACTTCAGAGACATGTTTTGTATATATCTGAGACCTATAATATATTGATGAAAAACAGTATGATAGGGGACCTTTAAGTTTGCAAGAGCGTGAGTATACAGTAAACACAACAAGGCTAAAATGAGACGAGTGAATAGATGAGTTTCCATGATGGCCGGGACAAAGCCCGCCTTTATCTTAATGATGTGGACATGAGTTATTTTACCGTGGTGTTGTAGCCTAACGATATTTTTTTAGGCTAAAATCCCAGAGTTCCTCTCCCAAACATGACAGGAGAGACACAAAATACAAATATGAACCTGAAAGTGACCATAGTGTGTCCTCTATAAAGGTGGAAGCATGCTGGTAAGGTGCTGGAACTCTACTGGGCTGATTATTATGTCTTATCCTTTAAAATCATTCTCAGAGGAAGCGACTCACTTCCTTCCCCTGACTTTCTCCTTGTCTCTTCAGGTCTTCTCGTACGTGGCGACCCTCCTCTACTTCATCCACACCATCTTCTCTGCCATCCGATGGAAATCTTTCTAGACGTTTCTAAACAGAACTGATTTTGATCCTTAAAGCTTGTGCATAAAGCTGCAACACTCTGATTTAAAGGGAGGGCTGGCGCTGATGGAGACTGACTGCTGAGGTTTCTGTTTCTCCCTGCGCTGGGAAAGGATATCTGTGAAGCAACATCTGGATCCCCTCAGCGTCTCTCAGCGTCCGGCTGTCCAAAGCAGGAGGGTTTCAGGGTTATAGAGGGATGAAGATGAGGCTTTTCTATCAAAGGATTCACAGAAACTCTTCAGCATGTAGTCCAGATGCTGCATAGCAACTACATCTGTATACATCCCCATCAAGTTGAATCAACAACAAAACTGCTTAGCCTTTTATGATGGTTTCTATCATTTTCTAATCTTCAAACTCTTCTTATCTGGTTTCTCTGTTGTTTTTCTTTTATTAAAACTGTTTAGTTTGGTCTTCTTGTTTTTCTCTCAGCTGATTAAAATGATTCAGATGTGGCTGATTTTATATTTTTATAAGTTTCTTAACAAGATAATGTTATTTAGTATGGACATTTTGCAAGGTTAGCCTTTGTTACTGACTGCTTCGGTTTTGTAAACACGTTGAGACTTCATAAAGAAAATGTATAAATCTGTTTGTTTTTAAACATTCAAAACCAAAATGTTTTCGTCTCTTTATTCAACCAAATGAGGATCAATTTTGAGGAAATTAAATAAATAGCCACATGTATAAAGGTATCAGAACTGATGATCGAGTAAGAAAGTGGGTTTACTTTGTGCATCTTAATTTATATAATTTTGTTTAATTTTTGGGATGTTTCAATCTTGTTCACTACATGTATAGTGAATAATATATTCTATAGGATAAGATGAGTCACTTAATGCTGCATGCATGCCGTCAGTCAGCCGCAAAATAACAACTAATAACATTACCCTCTCCTCAATAGTCACCAACCTGGGTGTGAAAATGGATGCCCATCTGACCTTAGAGGCTCACATTAAACAGCTGTGTAGGAACTAGAACTAGGGAGGCGTGTGGCGCAGTGGGTTGTGTGTTGGTGTTCGGATCAGAGGGTCACAGGTTCAAACCCCACTGCAGTCAGCATGTCGTTGTGTCCCTGGGCAAGACACTTCACCCCAAATTGCTCCTGTGGGGATTGTCCACAGTATTGAGTGTGTAAGTTGCTTTTGATAAAAGTGCCTAACATGTAATGTAACTCCTTTTATCACCTCAGGAACATCGACAAACTCCACCCCACACTCACTCTGTCTGACGGCGAAAAGCTAGTCCACGCCTTTGTCTCCTCCAGGCTGGATTACTGCAATGCACTCCTCATCATGATCCCTAACAAAAGCATCCAGAAGCTCCAGTACAGAACAGCGCTGCTAGGATCCTGATGAGGGTGCGCAAATATGATATCACCCCCATCCTGAAATCACTACACTGGCTCCCCGTGGAACTGAGGTTCGAATTCAAGGTCTCCTGGTTAAATCATGGTTAAATCCTGTAATTTAACAAATGGGGAAATTTGGCAACACCCTCTAGCAATTTGGCAACGCCCCCAACCACCGGGATCCGCTGGGTTTTTGGTTGGAATCTCAAGGAACTCCTCACCCCTCATACTTCCTTGCGGACCTCGCGCTCCAGCAAAGCCAACCTCCTCAAACCCCCTCGGACCAAGCTCCTTACTATTGGAGACCGGGCCTTCTGCTCGGCTGCTCCCAGTCAGTGGAACGCTCTCCCCGACCACATGAGAGCACCACAGACCGTGGAGGTTTTAAAAAAGGCCTCTAAACCCATCTGTTCAATAGAGCCTTTTCCTAGACCTTTTATTTGAATTATTACTACCCTTTTATTTCTTTTCTTTTGTTTGTTTTCACTGCTTTTTATTAATCCTACCGTGTTGTGTACTGTTTTATATTGTTCCATGCTCACTGCATGTAGCACTTCAGGATTTGCACTCAAATATGAAGTGGTTTTTAAATGAAACCCATTATTATTATTATTATTATTATTATTATTATTTTCAATAATTGAGAGATCAATTCATTAGTGTTCGGTCTATTTCGGGCAGACTGAACATTTGAATACACATATTGATTCATCAGATGTATTGAGAGTAAATTCTATGCTGAACCTGTTCATAGTTACTGCAACAAAACAACGTGCTGTGTTTTTCCGTCTCCATGATAACGGGCGACGGTTGACACTGTTGAATATTTCAACCGAAGAGAGGTCAAAGGTCAAACTCCACTGAGAGGGAAACCCTGTCCTCAAGTGGGCGGGACAGGGGGCGGGGTCAAGGCCAGGCTAGTATTTGACCTTGAATGTAATACAAACAAACACACACACACACACACACACACACACACACACACATACACGGTAAGGTTGAGTGGGCAGTATGGCAGGTCAGTGAACTGTAGCTGTGATGTATAATTGATGAGGGAAGGCAGCAGGTGATAATAGAAAAGTATCTCCATGAAACTGAAGATGAACCCTGTGAGGATGCAGCTCATCACTACATTCAGCTCAATCACAAACAGATGACACACTATATATCACAGAATACTATGTTGCTAAGACCCACAGTAGGATGTAACATACACATACAGCTCAGAGTGATACTTTCAGTCAAAGAGAGTGTGTTGACATGTAGAGGATCATACTTTGACAGGAGCAGTCTTTTAACCAATGTGATGGGTTACATCCTATAGGACACACATTGATCATTGACACTTCAAAAGACCCTTGCACCTGTTTTAGGGGGGTTTTACCATCATTTAGCAACACAAATGTTTCCCCAGGCACCGGTTACCTTGTTTCTGATGCCAGCTGTGGAGCTTTCCCCGTCCCTCCCTCCTTTCCTGACCCTTTAAGACGACAGTAGGGTGGCCCTTGTGAGTCGAGTGAGGCTTCCTGTGGCCATCTTGTCTGTGTGAGTCCATAGGAGGGGCTGCAGGGGTTCACCTCTGCCACAGCAATGATTCTGATTTAGAGGTTAACAGCAGGGACCAAAAAGGGTTCCCAGAGGGGGTTATGGACAGGAACCTCTGGGACCTCTGCCCCAATGATGGCTGACATTTGGCGGGTGTATTTCATGCGTGAAAGGCTTTTGTTTGGATTGGGAAGGCTCTGGAGGAAGGTGGTTCCAAACTCTGGCAGAGAGCTTTTTCAGTGCCCCTCGCTTGGATCTCGCCACTTCCCAGATCGAAGTCCGGCTCCTGCGTGTTGATTGGTTTACGTAAAGGTTGTTCGAGGAGGTGTCCAGATTAATCTTCTATCTAGCGAGTACGTCACCAGGTGGGTCTGGGAGAGATGGGGCTGTATTTGGACGTTGAGGTGGGCACAAGATACGGCTGATCTAATAAACTGAACAGACAACATTATTGATGAGCATTTAACTATTGGAGCAGGCAGATCCCAGCAAAAGTTAGAAAGTTATGCTTGTCATAAAAAAAATGGAATCAGGTTCAGATATGTAATTTGATCTGAACTGTTTATAAAGAAACCTGTGTACATTTCACAAAAAACAATCTGAAATCAAACTCAAGATTTGAGACAGCAGCACAGGAAACTGAAGTCACATTAATGTGAGACCACAGCGCCACCTGCTGACAACAGGAGATTACAAG
>NW_011346991.1:46338-52093 GCF_000735185.1 Notothenia coriiceps | reverse complement strand
ACAGATGATGTCCACGTCACAGATCATACAGGCTGCCTACACACACACACACACACACACACACACACACACACACACACGCACACACACACGCACACACACACAGAACTGTTTTATCCACTTTGGTGAACAACAACTAAATGAATCCAATAGTTTCAACAGGAGTGAGAAGCTACAAGCTAACGAATGCTCAGGTAGTTTCTCAGATAACTTAAGATTCAGATGTCTACTAGAGCTGCAGCTAAATTGATAGAAAAACACTCCAAAACTATTTAGATTGATGTACTTTTTCACACACAAATGTCCCATGATGCTGTTTTCAGATTTATATATTGATATTTCCTGCTTATCCCGGTTTTCTTTATCACGTTAAAGTAAATATTTGTGGGATTTGGACTGAAAAAGCAAGACATTTTAAAGCCATAGCTGTGAGTTGAGAAACTACAATGGACATATTTGAACAATTTTATAACATTTTAAAGACCAAACGATGAATCCGGAAAATAATTAGTATTTTCAAGTTTAATATTAGTGTTTTTTCCGAAACAGGAGTGAGTGGCTTCAAGCTAACCGCTAACAAATGCTCAACAGGTTTCAAGCTAACCGCTAACAAATGCTCAACAGGCTTCAAGCTAACCGCTAACAAATGCTCAAAAGGCTTCAAGCTAACCGCTAACAAATGCTCAACAGGTTTCCCTTGCAAACTTAAGATCCAGCAACTAGTGACTTAAATCCTCCTTCTGGGTAAAATAAGTTACTAAGATACAAAAAGTGTATGTAGTAGAAATATGTGTGAGGGGAAGATGCTCACTTGTATTTCTGCCCGCTGGTTGGTTTGTCTTCCCTCCAGAGGATCTGCCACATTTCTGCAGAAGAGCAGGAATAAATTATTCTAAATAAGCTTCAAATGTGGTTTCAAGGTCATTGAAGTTTCGAGTTTCAAGGCTTCATCGTCATGTGCACAGTAGCTTCAGTGTAGATATGGCAATGAAAAACTGAAGTCCCAGGCTCTTCCAACAGAGCAACATGAATATATATATCGGACATTAAAACAAATAAAACAGGTAAAATAGTGCAAGAGAATGTTTGGAGAGTAAATGGAATGATATATTAGATGAATAATTAGCTAAATGCAATCAGATGAATGTTTATATATGTTCTTTAAAAAGTTCAGCTGTTTAATATTCTTATGGCCTGTGGGTTTTAGATTATGTGTGTGTATGTGTGTGTATGTGTATGTGTATGTGTGTGTGTGTGTGTGTGTGTGTGTGTGTGTGTGTGTGTGTGTGTGTGTGTGTGTGTGTGTGTGTGTGTGTGTGTGTGCTCTCACAGTGGGTGGTTGGGGCCCCAGTAAACTCCGATGCCAGCTTTTGCTCCTTTCTGTCCGTTTCCTGTGCAGCCGCCGTCGGTGTAAACAACAACAGCATCGCCTGCGTGAAGGGAAGACAGAGCGCGGGGTTCAGGAGTTCAGCTTCTATTCAACTTTAACTTTGACAGAGCAGAACACGTGAACTAGGAGCAAAAGAACATGTTAACAGATGATATACACATGTTTTTCAATCAAAAAATGCTTATATATTTGCTTTATATTTTGTTACTGTAATGTTTGTAATTCAACATGTATATTTTCTACTTTTTTGGTTATTTTTAGTCTTTTAATTTGTATTGTACAATGCCATGTTTTTTTATGCTACTGCAACACAAACATTTCCCAATTTGGGATCAATAAAGTTCTTCTTATCTTATCTTATATTTCAATTCAAGTCGGACAAAAGGTGTCTCGATTTAGACTTCACATTTATCTCATTCTAGAGATGCTCACCCATGTATGTGAATCCGTCAGAGCTTACTGCAGCCGAGCTTTCTGACGGTTTTACTCGTTTGGGACGTGTCTGTGCGTCCTCGTCCGAGTGACTTCTCTTCTTCCCGAGAGCGATGTACTCCAGAGGCTCCGGACCTCTTTTAGGGAGCAGAGAGAGGGCCGAGTGCAGGCTCTGAGAAACTGGAAACGATAGGACAAATTGTGAGGAGAACAACTTGCAAAATGCCATTTCAAATCGACTACCCCGGCTTGTTTTGGTGACTGTATGGAATGATATAGCCCTGATCCTGAACTGTACACTATGCATGAATTTAACACACACACGTCTGGATTAGCTTACCTTTCTTCACCTGTGGAACTGGAGAGGGGTCGACTCCTCTGAAGAACGCCCAGGCATCTTTCTCTGATGCAAACTTCTTGAAAGAGGCAGCGGGGAATTTGTCCACCTGGCCCTTACATTCATCCCTGAATAACAGTTACAAAAACCCACAAATGATGAGAAAAACTTCCATTAAAAGCTACTATGCACAACTTGTTAATGTATGTAGTACACCATGTTTATATGTTACTGTCCCTATAGTAAATATATTAGAGTATTCACATTTCTTCTGTATATTTTATAGTGTATACTCTTAGATACTCTTCAGAATATAGGTATTTTATACTGGGAATAAGTATATGTTACTTTTAACTTGTATTTTTCCTAAGCCGAATTGAAGAATGGTTTGTTACGTTTCCAAAACCCTTTAAATTGAACTTTCTAGCAGGTGTGTTGTTTAACAGAAGATCAAAAACACTTTAAATCACCAGATTTCTGAATGGAGTTTGGTTTGTACCTCCTCTACCACTTTGCAAGATCAATGACAGTTTGTATGGTTTCTTAGCCGAATTGTTCATAAGCCGAATTGAAAAATGGTTTGTTGTGATTACAAAACCATTCAAAATGACCTTTATAGCACGTGTGCTGTTTAACAGAAGATCAAAAACACATTAAATGACCAGGTTTTTTTTTTTTTTAAATGGAGTTTGGTTTGCACCTGCTCTCCCACTGTGCAGGATCAATGAGTTATTTTTCTTCTAAACAGACAGTATTTTCTGACAGTCTCACCATGTGCTGTACACTCCTGGTTTGAAGCCTTTCCTCACAGCAAAGTAAAACTTGCCCTTCGGCATGTCGTCGGCTCCACCGCAGACAGTCCTGCGTAATGCTCTGAAAACACCAGTCAGTCTGAACATAACGCAGCTGGGGAGGCTATCATGGTGTCTTTAACTAATTAAACAATCATTTATAAAGAAAGCTGACTGGTCCCTGTGTGTTTGGCTCTAAAAAAGAAAGAAAAGTGTACCTCCACAGCCAGAAAAGGATGCTAAAACCAGCTAATATCCTTATTATTAGCTGGTTTGCTAACAGTGAGCAACAGTCAGTTTGCTCACTGTTATTGTCACAAAAATACCCACAGACTCTGACAAAGTATTTTTTGTCAATTTGATAGTAGTTTAACCTCTGTTGTAGTCTTGAAAGTCCGAAGTAAAGCAACAAAGAAAGGAAAGTCAAAAGTAATGTTAGGAAAGCTTGACAGTCCGTTTTCTCGCCAAACTCTCGCGATGTTTTGGGCGTTTTTTTAAGGTGGTTTTGTTTTGCGTCACATATTTATTTATTTATTTATTCAAGAGCATATATGAACATCATATGTTTCGTATAAAACAAAGTTCACATCAGGGGTAGACATATAAATAAAGAAAAATACAGTTTCATATTTGAAATTAAACGTTTGTTAAATAACTCTCGCGATGTTTTACGATCACTGGATTCGTGGTCTGTGTCAACTCTCGCGAATGCAACGTTCAATAAAGTTGAGTATAATACAAAAAAATAATAAAAATACAACTCTCGCGATGTTCTCTCAGCACTGGAAACGTGGTCTGCGTCAAATCTCGCGATGGGTAAATACCTCTCCGGATTGGATTAGTACAACTCTCGCGATGAACCGGCCTCTTCCTTGGCCGTCGTTGACACAGGTTAGTCGTGCCACTCTTCCCAGGACTGGCCTTTCTATCCTAAAATGTGCTTTAATGTTGTTTAATTGTTGCGTAAACACTTCGTAAGGCACATTAAGGCTCTGATACGTTAGATTATGTAGTTTGAGGATGCGGATGGCTGTTTTATATGAGAGAATAAAGCGTAGTAGAGGAGCTCCGTATGATGGGAGTTCTGAGGCAGAAGTTAGCTTAGCAGGCCGTGCATGTGTTCAGAAAGAAAGAATGTTTCCCCGGTAAATGCAGTAGACTCGATATTCAAAGCTCTATGTATGTTTAGTTTTGTGTGAAATAAGACTGAATACTTCTGTTTGCCACGTTAACCACTGAAGCTCGGTTGTATCGGAGGTACATGGCAGTTGAAACATGCTAACTCCCTCAGAGCTAGCTTGTGGCTAACATGCTGTTTGTTTGTAACACAGTCTAGCTTACTTTGTGGCTGTTTGATATGTTGGGGGTTAATGTTGAAAGTATCACTATTTAAGTTCATATATTGGCTAGGGTTGTGACTTAGCCTGCTGTACTCAATTAGCATTAAGCTGGTCATAGCCTAGCCTAAATGCATGCTAGTTTGATGGAGCTCCACCACGATACCAAGATAGCATAAGTGTGTTGAGATGCCGTTGATGCTTATCTAACCTTTCATGTTTTTATTTACCTCCACAGAAACAACGGCCATGTTCAGTACCAGCGCCAAAATAGTGAAGCCTAATGGCGAAAAGCCTGACGAGTTCGAGTCTGGGATCTCCCAGGTAAGAAGACCAGGTTTCACATTTAATCATATGTTTGAGTTTGTCAAGCTGCTTGTTGTGTGTTTGTGTTGAGAATCCTGAGATGTTTTGATGAGATGCTGTCAGATCTTGAATCTAATAGATATGGCTTTCAGTGTTGCCCTGAAACACACATTACCTCATTGCTGGTGATGCTGCTTCCTACTATAAAATATGGTGTGATTTTGAAGTATTTTTTTAAGATGCAGACGTTTGAGGCTTGGATTTGTTCAACATATTTCCTTATAGATAAACTTTAAAAGATAAAAACAGACCTCTCCCACAACCTGGTATGAGAAAGATGTATACATATGATGATGATGAATGTGTGTATTGTGTGTGAACCCGACATGGATATCCAGCGAGGTTGCTCTCCTGGCTCTGTCCTTGTGGCGTATGGGAGCGTAGCGTTCAGCTGAGACGTAAAGTCCCGTTCCACGATGTCGGAGACAAAGCTCTTCTCCAGAGATGGGCGTCCTGTATATTCCTACATCTTCCCAGAGTCCTTTGGGGCCATTACTGGGGGGCTAAACCATGCAGTGCACATTGGATGCCAGAAGGAATGTGTGAATTTGTTTTGATATAAGTATTAATCACAGTCACAGAAAATCACCTGTCAGTGTCGTAGATCAGAAATCAGGTTGTTCTCTGCATGTAAACAGAAATATGAACTGTATAGAAACTGCCAGAGTAGGTCCAGTTATGAGGAATAATGGCTGTGCTTGTACATGTGTCAGGAAGTTGCATTTATATAAAACTAAAGAATGATTTGTCTTGTTTCTCCTGGCAGGCTCTGCTCGAGCTGGAGATGAACTCCGACCTCAAGGCTCAGCTGCGAGAGCTGAACATCACTGCAGCAAAGGTAGAGGGACAGTTCTACTCATCCTCTCTTAGGTCTACATTCAAATATTTTTGAAATAACAACCCGACATGGATATCCAGCGAGGTTGCTCTCCTGGCTCTGTCCTTGTGGCGTATGGGAGCGTAGCGTTCAGCTGAGACGTAAAGTCCCGTTCCACGATGTCGGAGACAAAGCTCTTCTCCAGAGATGGGCGTCCTGTATATTCCTACATCTTCCCAGAGTCCTTTGGGGCCATTACTGGGGGGCTAAACCATGCAGTGCACA
>NW_011346991.1:40945-41726 GCF_000735185.1 Notothenia coriiceps | reverse complement strand
AGAAATTGGAACACACTTTTTGCTCAAAGTTAAGGAGCTTTATTTAATACATGTTTGTACACACTATATACACTGCAAATATTTAGACTTGATATTTAATTTTCCTGCACTTGTGCCTAGTGATGGCAAAATGAAGCTTTGAATGAAGCGTCGAACCACTTGGACAATTGTGTCGGAAATAGGTTCATTTCTCGAAGCTTCAGTTACAGGCTGCAGTGGGTTAACGCATCTTTGCCTTGAAAAATATTCGTTACACACACACACACACACACACTAAGACTGAATATCATGTTCTATTTGCAATTAAAGATTGATAATACTGTGTATTGGGTTATTGAGAAGAGACTAGAGAGTGCTTGACATTTTTTTGGGTGGAGAGGGTCTTTTATCAGTTATTAAAGTATTAAAGTTGAAAAGCAATGATTACAAGTTTAACTATTCCGAGCTTTAAACCAGCTGCGCGGAGGATATCGCTGCATCCTGGCCGCCGGCTCTATCCACTGGGCTATCAATTCCTTAGACCATCGAAGTGTTTTTATATTACTCATTGTCTTTTTGTTCACAACTTCTCCACATTTCGAAGTGTTTCACGAGCCAGAACGACCTATTTTTCTTCCTGGCTTGCTCTATAATGATCCAATTCAAATGCAATGCCAACAACAACTCAACAGCAACAATGCAAACTACTACAACAACCCACACATTGCGCATTGTTTAGAGCGGTTATAAAGTGTTGAAGCGCTCAAATTTGAAACTGTTTCAACCTGTCACCTGTAGCAGA
>NW_011346991.1:31252-40708 GCF_000735185.1 Notothenia coriiceps | reverse complement strand
CCACTGCTCCTAGGATGGGTTAAATGAAGAGGTTACATTTCGTGTGTGTGAAAAGTTGACAACAAATAAAGAGAAGTACAATGAATGTATGTGTAGTAGAATGTTTTGGAATGATGAAAAACAGGACAAACGATATACCTATGGCATAAGTAGTATGGATGCAGATTTTTTTTTATTTCTAGGGGAAATTCATAAAAAGAGATGGGCTGCCTCCAAAACTAATTTTCTACATCTTTACCAATAATTAAAGCAATATAGTAACACTGCTTTTCTTTGTCATTTTGTATTTTACATCCCTTCGCCTGATTTTTTGTATGGAAAATATATGTTCTATGTTCTTTAAAGGGACTTTTTTTGTGTTGAGGAATTGACCAATCAGAAGAGGTCTTCGTCGGGCCCTGCCATTCTGTGATAGGTCAGGGTCAAGGGAAGCCAACCGGCCTCTGGCTCCCGACCAATCACATCACATCAATGACGTTACCAGGCAACCACATTCGCAAGTGCAGTTACGGAGATTGAAGTTTGAGGAAAACGACCTTTTGTTTTACTAAATTAACCATCAACTCTAAATTAAATGGTATGGCAGGACAACTCCCGGACTACCATAGCTTCGTACGGAGAGGAACAATTAGGAATTCTGACTTTTAATAACGAAAATGATGTCCGGGCAAAGTGGCTAGCTTAGCGCAAAACTTCAGCAGCTAGTTAGCTAGCTAAATATCAGTTGACTCTAATGTTGTGGAGGACCTAAAGGCTGGCGGGAATTCAACGGTTATTGACCACTTCACTTCTACTGTATGTAAGAAAGGATAATGGCCTTCCTCTACAAATAAGGGTGAGTGAAATACACACCCCCGGGCCCAGCCCTTTCTCTGTGTGACGCTAATGTTTACTGAACTGTCCGTTAGCTATGTCTGTAGTTTGAGATTCTGTACCGCGGTGAAGTTAGTTTTAGGTTGGATATTTGGTGAAGCTAGGTTTTAGGTTGGATATTCAGCGTCAGTTTATCCTGGCTGTATTTCGATGGTGAGCTCTCCTCCGCCATACAAGAAGTGTCAAAATCAGAATCAAGTTTATTGTCAGATACGTTAACACATAAAGGGTATTTGCCCTGGTATCTGGTTGTGCGAACCTAAACCATCTAAGAAAATAATTTGCAATGGTATGTCAAAAATAAATATATAAGGATCATACAAAATAAGCATTTTCAAGAAACAATTTAGCTTTAAAAAAAGAACACTAAAGACAAATGTTCACACCAAATTTAAATATGTAAAGAAGAACCGTAAAAGCTAAAAAAAACACCTAGTCCGTAAATGGCAAACTACAGTGAATTATATTTTAAAGTGGAGGGCTGTGCTGACGTGTGCAAAAAAAACAGTCAGACTTGAGCATGAACATGTCTCACAGTATTAAGAAGGAGAAAAAGGAACAAGATGTTTTTCACAGATGTGCATTAATGTAATGCATAATGTTTGTGGGGTGGATAAAAAGTCAGTGTCAGTGGGAGTCGAGATAGGTAGCAAGGCTTTCACTTGGGGACCATCAACTAATTACTCTTTCAATGACACAAGAACAATGTTCATTTTCAATAAATTGACACCTTCCCAGTCATGTGAACTTGAACAAAATCCACTCCTCACACACCTTTTTTAACTGGATTGTAATACTTGTAATAATATTATATTTTGATGGAAATATTTGCATATTTCTTCAATCTTTTCCAGGTGATGTGACCTAATCACTCAATATCAGTGCTGGATCAAACTATTACACTGGCTGCAGTGCATAGGAGACACCTTTTGTTGCAGTTGAAAACTCTTGAGTATTATAAATTAATATTTTTTAATGGAAAAATAAGAATATTTCTTCAATAGCTTACAGGTCATGTGAACCAGAGACTCAAAATCAGTGCTGGGTCAAATGACTACACTGGTTGCATAGGACACAACCTATTTTTATTTCATATTAATACTCAAAATATGTTGGATTAATATCTTTTTGATTTGATCAAACACTGATAATAAGTACACGAGCTGTGATCCATCAAGATATTCAGTTAAACATATTTAGAGTATTTAATTGATCAGCCTGAAGAGTTATTACATCATCTAACTAAATAACCTCTGACATGTCCAAATTGACCAATCAGTATATAGTATTCAACTAAGCAGTGTAGCATATTTAACACAACTAGGGCATCGATTATATGAAATTTCAGGTGCTACAGAAAATGTCTTCCAATTCTGGAATTACCCTCAAACAAAACACTTTAGGTTTAGGTTAATGTGAGTTCAATCTTTTAACTGAAGTCCGGTGTGAAGCTAGTGATTTTCAAATGTATTAGATCAGCTGCAGAGATCAATAACGGATATCCAGTAAGGCGGGTGTTGGCTTTCTGGAGCGATAAGGCAGCGAACGATACTAACAGTTAAGTTGACATTGCAGATTCTCGCATCTTATTTATGAGAGCTGAAGGGTCTCTGTTTTTGATGAAACCTCCATTTACATTTTACTTGCTTTAATGTAAAAAGAAAGATGGTTGGTCTGATTCAAAGCTAATGCAGGATGCTTGCTCGTCATGGAAGTTGTTTGCACTTATTGTATTGTCTGAATGAAATGTGATTTGAAGGACATTCAGAGTACATAAACACTCCCCACTAAAACACTGGAAATACACGGAGGAGTCACAGAACACAGGGTAAGACTAAGATACACAGTTATTTATTTGCAGATTATAAGGTCATCACATGTTAGAAAGAGAGGACTGTTACTGACTTCATCAAGGGGGAAAACCCCTCAAACACATCCCAGCACAGCACAGCTAAATGAAAGGAGGGTCAAATGACTCTTCTGCACACAGAGATAATAAACTGACCTCAAGCTGCTGTATCTTCAAAAACAATCAGTACATATTTAAATGAGCTCTGAACTCNCTTCTTCTTGGAGACCAGCTTGCATGTCAAATCTAACATTTAAGATAGGCTTTTTATTGACTTGTTTTGCTGTTATTGTGATGATACAGTATATGCGTCCTCCTGTAATGGACGAAGCAGTTTGTTAAATGATTATCACATTTAAATAACAGCACTTTCACACTGAACGTGTGTCCGACAACATGCAGTACTGTTAGACTTGTCAGTTCTGCTTAGGAAGGTTCCTAACGGATGATAGGAAAGGAGCTTTGACACTTCCTTTAGAATCTCCTTTAGCTTAGGGAACACTGGACCATCCTTTAGGAAAGGAAAGGAGAACATTCTGTCCCACAATACCTTGCGGATGCAACCGTGACTGAACATTCGGTCGTTCACGGAAACAACCGACCGTGACCGAGTTTCAAGTTTCATGTTTGTTGCATTAGATTGGATCAATGCATGCAGGACAGTTCAACTTTAGAAAAACACTTCTCAAAATGTTTTGACGTCTACGACACATTCAGATATACAAAAATGTAAAGTCCCTTCTAGAAGGTGGAGTCCTACTTATCACAGGAAGTGGGTGCAGCATCTCTCAGATAAAACCCACTTTCTCAGACACATCTCATCAGAACAAGAGATAGAGGGAGCAGAGAGACGGAGAATCAAGATGGATGAGTTCAAACGGATTAAAATGTCTTTATTTCTCGTTCTGCTGCTTCAGTCTACAGGTAAGAGTAGAGATGATGTGTATATGTATAGGAACATTTAAAAAGCGTATTTATTAATGTCGTAAATGGAAATGTATGAGCTAACCTTCATTTAAACACGACAGTCAAGTAGCTTTTTCATTTTTCAGCAAGGTGAATAGTGAGTTTAGCTCTTGGAAACCACTGATGAGGCACATATAGAAACTTTGTGCTCTAAAATAATATTATCACTGATATTATTAGTAACACTTGTTTTCCTGCATATTCTTTATACGTCTCTCTTATCAGCAGCAGTAACTGGTCAGGAAGACTTCCTCACTGTCAGAGTTGGAGAGGAAGTCACTTTGCCTTGTAGCGGTGTGAGAGATGATCAGGGCGGATGTAACCGTACTGGCTGGCTCGTCACTAATTCAGGATGCACAACAGTAGAGCTGGTTGCTCTTGGAGAGATTGTTGAAGAAGCTAGAGCTGAATCAGACAGACTGAGAGTTACAGAGAACTGTTCTCTGGTTATAAAGAATGTCACAGAGGAGGATGTTGGTCGTTACTTCTGGAGACAGTTCAGATCAGGACGAGATGAAGGCGCTCTGGTTCATCTGTCTGTTGTCACCAGTGAGTATATTTACATCATAGTGTTTTAAACTGTCTTTATAGAACAATAAACTGAAACATTACAATAATTATGATTACCCTGATGACGTTCATTTGACTCCTATTTTCTTTCTCTCACGATATCACCAGTGACTGAACATCAGAACAACGATGAGGTGACGTTACGCTGCTCTGTGAAGGCGTCTGTGCGGTGCAGACACACAGTGAAGTGGCTGTTTGGAAGTCGGGACGTGGATGAATATCAAGAAGATATGAAGACATCAAAGTCTCACTACGAGGCCTCGGTCACATTTCTGACTTCTCGTGTTGACTACAGATCAGGGTTTCGTTTATTCACATGTGAAGTAACTGAGTACAAGGGAGAAGTACTTCTGTTTCCCTTCAGCACTCCGTCCTCAGGTGAGAACACATGTTGAGATGTTTCAAATCAAACCCATTCATTACAAACAATATTTGTATTTTATGAACTCATTTAGTTCCAGATAAAGTTACTCCATTTAGATCAAGTTCATTTCAATCCCTGATACATCTCTCTTTGTCCTATATTAGAACTCCAAAACCTACATGAATATCTTCCATGTGTGTATTCTCTCTCCAGGTCTCTTGAGGCTCATCGTGGTGTCTGTGGGTTTAGCAACACTCATTATGATCGTTGTGGCGGTCAACATATGGACAAGATTTAAAGGTGAGAACATTCACAGATGAAACGTAAATATATTTCATATTTTTGAATGTGGAATCTCAAGTCGACTTTCTCTTTACTTTTCAGAGGAGAAAACACAGATGGAGGAAATCAGTGTGAGTTTTTACAACAAAATACTGTTTTTACAGTTGTTTCTTTAGACTCTACATTATAATCTGTATATAGACCGAAGAGAGAGAAACAAGCAAAGGCTGGTTTACCTAAATTACATCCTACAGGATTTTCCAAATGTAATGTTTGGATCTGAAACCAACTCAGTTGTTTTTGTTGTTGTTGTTGTTTTACTCAGGTGCGTTATGATGTAGATGATGGTACAGTGAACTGAGAACACATCAGACCTCCTGATGGAGTTTGAGCAACACTTCTGCCTCCATCAGACTCCACTGATCAACAACGTCTACATCCATCATCATGTTTCACATCAGGAAGACTTTAAGATCATTCTGAGTTACTCATTGTTCTAAGTTAGATTTATTTAGCTTGGTTTTAACTTCCTTTAGCAGGAAAGAGCATATCTCTTTTTTTTTTATTTGTTACTTCCTTATATTGGCTGAAGAGTTCAGAGCTCATTTAAATATNTCTGGTCAAAAGTGGTCTTCGATGGCGTTAAAACGATAAAAACGCTGCTGAAGTTAATAATTTCAAAGGGATACAGACACATTGGATTAACCTATGGATTAACTTCAGCAGCGTTTTTATCGTTTTAACGCCATCGAAGACCACTTTTGACCAGACTATGACACAGGTGAGCATGTTAGCGTTTTTAGCTACCTAGTGCCATATGTTTTGATGTCTGTTCTTGTTACTATCTCCGCGAGTTCGTATAATTGAGTGATAATGAGGGTACCCTTCGATTCTGTTTCACCTCACAATATGAAACGATGGGTTGGATGTGCACTAAAGATAAATAATAAGGTTTTGTGAGTGAATTTCGGTGCAGTCATCTGTTAGCATTTTTCGCTCGTTGCTATTTCAGAGGCTCAGCGTTAGCATTGTGTGTGTTTTTTTTGTTTTTTTTCAATTAAAATGATCAGTTAGATGAGTTTCTTCCCATTACATGGATATAAGACATTCATAGTTTATTAAATGAACATGCCCTCAGACACTGTTTCCTGCAAGATGTTGCGGTAGCGGGGTCTCTCGGGCTTAACAGGATAACTTAGACAAATTATAAATGGTAGTAACTCATTAATAAATGGTGATTTGTTTTACACTTTACAAGGCTCCCTTTTACCAATTATAAATGGTTGTAACTCATGAATAAATGGGAATGTGTTTTACACTTTAAAAGGCTTCCTTTTGGCAGTTATAAATGTTAGTAACTCGTAAATAAATGGTCATAAAGAGTTGCCAAGAAACATCAAGATGGATGGGGGGAGAATCAACTCAGTGAGCAACAGATACCAAGATGTTGGCTGATGAAGAAGTAAGCTAGCCAATATAAGGCTTAGTCATCTTGCCAAATAGTGAGTGTTGATGTATGAAAACTATGTTAGAATAACTGGTTTATAAATGGTTCTTAATTATTATTAAAATGTTTATAACCTAATTATAAACCCTTTATGAATCCTTTATAAGGGTAGTCTTATTTTAAGTGGTACAGATTTATCTTTTTATTCAATTCATAACCATTCCTCAAAAGCCAGCAGATTGGATTTGAACCAATAATGAACACAATATATTCACTTTCTTAGTACAAGAACAATCTCCGTTATCAGGAGGAGTCAGCCACTTCAGTTTGGGTCGCGCACATTTAAAAATACTATTTGTCAAGTGGGCGATAAAACAATTTACTGGACCAACGCATATTTCAGGGACACAAGTTCACCGTTTTTTTATTTTCTTTTTGTAATTATACAAGCTGTTTATTTAATCATGCTTGGTTTTCCATATAATACAATACCAGATGTTCATCCATCCAGAAACACATTTACTAATAGGGTGTCAACAGGTATTCAAAACACAGCATGCAACACAGCATTAATATCAATATATACACCGCAGTTTGCCGCTTATTGTTTCTTGAGGCAGTACACTATCAAAATACCAGGTGCCATGACATGCCATGCCATGAAAGAACATCCAATCTTAAAAATACATATATTTGTATAACACCAAATTGGTTGTTTAATACAAAGTTAAAAAGTCTGTTTTCACTCAGTCTTTTTTGAGTAGAATGTTTTGTCATCCCTAACGCTTAAACATCCTGAAATGCTTTTAAACACAGAGAACAGTCTAAGCAAATATGTTATTTGATTATTCACATCTCTGCCCCTCCAGGCATCACAAAATAAACTCAAGTTTTACAAAATGACAACACCTATTGGATCATACCCCTTCGGTGTTTATGATCCCCTATGATCAGCGTGGTGCCTCAACATGAGAGCAATGGCTCACTGTGTGTTGTGTTCTGATCTCCTATAACTAACTAACTAACTTGGCGAGTACATTCTTGCTCTGATTGGTTCCTCAGAGGAGCTCTGCAGTGCTGAAGCATCAAAGACTGTCAGAAAAGCTATTGTCCTCCCCCCCCCCAAGATGCTTTCATGGCCATTTCATTTTCTGCTGGAAAAAATAAAATGTACCACATTTCTGAAAAAGTATTTAGTGGCATTTGCCATAATTTACTAAACTTTGCAGTGCTGCTGGGTCCTGTTGAAAAAACAGAAACATAAAAACAGGAAAAAGTGAGAGGTCTTTCATTCTGGAAATAATAAAAGCCTTATTTTTGGAAGAAAATATTGATATGTCTGAAGCACTGAACAGAGAGTAAAGGTATGTCGTTTTTATTTGTGTTATTAACATATATACATTTCTTTATTCATTATATGTATTTATTTTTGATAATTGTTTTTATTATCTTATCCATTACTTGTATATATTTGTATTAAGTGCATCCATGTCTTTTTATATATATTTTTTATTTAGCAGTGTTTTCACGTATTGTTGTTTTAATTATGTTTTTGAATGTTTGTAGTGTAACCACTTTTATATTTGGTATGTTTATATTTGGACGGCAATATGCCATAATAGTACCATTCTGCAATTCAGATACTCCGAGTTGTTTTCCTAAATGTTTCTTTTCAGAAATACCTTGGTTGGAGATGTCTGACGCTGTCTGCGATGCTGTTTGATGTTCAGATCAGGTCCAGGTTGAGAGAGTTACCATAGAGACTAATAGGCAGAAAAAGAAAGAAAATCCAGTGAGCCTGAAGGAGACCATCTCACCATCTATGCCAGTATTTATCTTTTCACCCATCCTTTAATTTCTTCTTTCATCTAATCCAGTTTTTCTTGCTCGACTCGTCTTTTTATCCAGACCCACAGAACTCCCTGACCCATAATGTCTCATCTCCTCTGCTGCAACTCCTGTTGTACATTTTTCAGATCCTACGTCTTTGTTGAAAACGGCTTAGAGTAGAACTTTTCTAAACCAGTGTGAGTTTGTTATTTATGTCAATCCATTAAATGCAGTGCTTTGTTAAGGAATTGGACGTGGGGGTTATTGAGGACAGGATGTACGGACGAATGGCTGCATGTAAGTTCAGCATGGCAACACGGTGATCAACAATACACATTTATAACGTACATGTGTGTGCTCAATTCTCTCAAAGCAACGGGTGATTGAAAAGATATTTGGGTGCATTTATTCACTGTTACGCCTCAAAATAAGTGCTTTAAAATTGGTGAATACTTATCTTTCCAGCTTGTGAACAAAGAATGAAGATAAAGCAAAAATCAGTAAATGAGAGAAACATTTGATGAAAAAAGAAATGCAATGCTTGTATCTTAAAAAAGGGGCCTATTGTGATAATGTTCACTTTTGGACTTGGGATTTTAACTTTTGCAGACCATTTACATGCACCAAAACATATTTAACACCTTACACGAAAAGGACAATCTCCAAAAGAATAATAAGGCCCCTTTAAATCTTTTAAATCTAAGTAATTCCCATCTTTGACCCCTCAGATTAAAGCCCCTGTCACACTGTCCCGAAATTGACACCCGATGGACACACAAATATGGAATTGTGAATTTCGCACGAAGATGGCCCCGAACCATACACAAAGGTAACATTTACATTACATTTAAGACATACAACTGCAACGAAAGTAACAAAAACAATTATGTTAAAGTACTATGATACTTTACTGATATTTTCCAACTTTGTTCTTTATTTTCTCCGTCTTTATATGTAGAAGATATTAAGTTTTCTCCGTCATGTTGTTTCCATAGCAACAACAACTTCCTCGCCTTCAAAATAATATATTATATCCTTTTTAGTTTCACAGAACACAAATTGGGTTATTTACATAATATGTTTACATGATTTTGTTGTGCAATAAAACAACCAGATGGACACACGATAANATAGCCTAATAAATGCAAAAAAACTGTAGTTTTTGTCTGATATAACAATAAATACAACTTAGCTATCAAGCTATGAAATATGCTTTGCGGCTCCAGACAAAAACATTTTGGGGAAAAAGGAGCAAAATGGCTCTTTTGGTCAAAA
>NW_011346991.1:26041-31229 GCF_000735185.1 Notothenia coriiceps | reverse complement strand
TTCCCCTTAATGCGGACCCCCCGTCGTTTCCCTGGGTCCCGGCGTGCCTTGGGGCAGGTCTCTGGCCAATGTCCCGGGCTTTGACCACAAACCCCAGCAAGGACCTGGTACTTGGTCATGCGTTAGCTGGCTGCAAAAAGGAAACCAACCCTTATTCATTTTTCACGTCATTCTCCGGTTAACCCATGCGGGCTTTCTCCTCTCTTTCGGCAGCTCCTCGTAGGGCCTGTGTTACCGCCCCTCCGTTGCTACCTCCAGCTCCTCACCAGCATTACTCTCTCATCCCACAAGCCACTCCAAGGGCTGCCTGGCAAGGACAGTGGATGGCTGCAGCTGAACCTCGACCCTCAAGTCCCCACAGGGGAGGAGAGCCCGACTATGAAATGATCCGTGCCAGCTCGCTCTGACTCCGGGTGGCATTTGCTTCATATGCCTGCCTCGTCAGGCTCTCCACTACATTAGCCAGACTCCCGCAGGCGGTGCTCAGGTTCATTTCGGAGCAGCCTCTGGCGGAAAACACTGTCCAAAAACCGCTCTTCAGAGCCACCGGCTAACACCTCAGTAGACTTGAGTCTGTCCTCCGGAGCTAAGCAGCAGCAGACATGGAAGAGCCATCATCCTTTGGAGGCACAAAGCTTTAGCTGTAGTGCTTTAGTACTCTACTGACAATTTGACCACCCTCCGCGCATGTCGCCAACCGTAGTTCCAAATTTGGGGCATGGAAAAGCCTCCCAGTCAAGCCCTTACCCGAAGCTACTTGGGTGTCTTCACCGGACGCGCGCGCGCTGCTACCTCCCGGTTGATGGGCGCCGCCATTGTTGTTTACATCTCCCGCTCCGTTTTGGCGCGGAAACGCAGCTGAAGATGGCGAGCGACATTCCCGCGTCTCTAGCCATCCTCACTGCCGCCTCCCTCAGGCTCTCTCTCGCCTCCCGTACCTTCACGAACTCCCCGCTCATGTCCTTCAACCACCCGCATGCTCCGTCTTCCTCTCCATCCCTACTTTCCTGCTTCACCCCCATCTTGCTGAACTCTTCCATCTCCGCTAGCTTACCGGCTAGCTCCGTCACGCAGTTACGAACTCCCGTCCCGGATAGACGTCCTCCGTTCGAAAAGTCACTTCTGACACCAATGTAACGTTCACAGATGGAGTCGGAAACAGGCTTCCAGTTATTAGGCTTTAATAACTCATCTTTACTTTGATGCTCACAGATACAGATATCGCTTGGGGTTTACACCTTACACACTCTCCTAGCTCTCCCACACACACCTTTATAACCCCAACTACGTCACAACTTCCCCGCCCTCCCCCGTCTGCTCCCCCAATCACGGACCCACACGTATACCAGCATCACTGTGTCGCTCCGTGATTGGCAGAGAGACGGGGGATGCCTGAGTGACACCCTAAGCATCCTATCCAGGTTGCTACAATAACATGCACTGTGCAAATAGTGTCAATGCCTTAACGAGCAAAACAGGAAAAGTTAGAACATCTTTGCTTTATAGATCAATTAAGCCTTGTGGACAACCTTTTACAAAGATTACTTTTTACTCCGGTCTGTGGTAGTTTCATGCTAATCATCATTAATTGGTCTGATGCATTACTATTTTTAAGAAGCCAGAGAGTTTTCACAATATAGTTAGTCAGTGGGTAGCTTTAAAAACAAAAGTCATGATTATTATTATTATAATTATGAATGGATTATTAGTCATTTATAAGTCTAAATAGCTATTTCTAACAATTGCTGGGCAACAAGTTAAAACATTAGCTTTCCAAAACTTCACACCCAGCCAATGTTATGTTATTTGCCTTGTGGTTTTGTCCTCTTCCTTGTTGAACCTACTTGTACAGTGTTTTGAAGCGTTTCACCCATTTCTTTCTTCACCGAACTTGAGAAGCCAGCATTAACATCCACTGTACGGTGTTTTCTGTTGAACACAGTATTATTTGCCAGGAACATTCATGTCATCTTATTTTTGTTTTGCCAACACAATTTTCTATTGGGTTGTGTTTTTGCAGAAATTAGTTGTTTTTGTATCCAGTTCAGGGCTTACATGTATTTTCCTCTGTCTGCTTTGGCCTGTGCCCTTGGCGTTTACACAAGGAGAGCTTTCTTAGATGTCCTGTCTAAACTGTTCCACTGAGGTTACTTCTGTCCATCTGACACACCATATACTGATCCCAGGTCAGGTAAACAAGCCTGTCCTTGTCTACCAGAGTAAGTCATCTGAGAAAAACTGAATTCAGAGAAGCATGCTCAGCTCCTGACACATTTACCACTTTGTTCCATGTTGAAACTGATTAGGTAACATGCAGAGAGGGGCTTCTGCTATGCAGGTTTTCACACCCATTATGGAGTAAGCTACATCATTATCACTTGCTGTCTGGGGGAAGTGAGTGAGGAATATAACATACACACAAAGCAGCGCTATACAGTTCATTGTCTTTTAAAAAGCTTGCTGCTTCTCAACTTTGCATGCTATGATTATATTCATTATGTGATCATTTTGACTTCTCCACAATTTTATGGTAATTTGAGCATACTAAATCAGGCTTATAATAAGTCGTCTGTTTTAACCTGCACTGTCTATTTTAATTAATTTCCAGATATATTCTACTTCTCTGTTTAGGCATTTATGTTTTTTTAGCCAATCAGACTTGGGGTTGGCTATGATGTTGACTAATGTGACTTGGGGAAGCTTCCGCCTTTTTCTCCCTGCATTGAAAATAATGGATTTCAAGGGTCTGAGCCCTAAAGCCCCTGTCACACTGTCCCGAAATGTACACCCGATGGACACACGAATATCGAATTGTGAATTTCGCACGAAGATGGCCCCGAACCACACACGAAGGCAACATTTACATTACATTTAAGACATACAACTGCAACGAAAGTAACACAAACAATTATGTTAAAGTATTATGATACTTTACTGATATTTTCCGACTTTGTTCTTTACTTTCTCCGTCTTTATATGTAGAAGATATTACGTTTTCACCGTCATGTTGTTTCCATAGCAACAACAACTTCCTGTCAACTTGCCTTCAAAATAATATATTATATCCTTTTCAGTTTCACAGAACACAAATTAGGTCATTTACATAATATGTTTACATGATTTTGTTGTGCAATTAACAACCAGATGGACACACGATAAAGGAAATGTTCAAATTCGGCTCTGATCGTAGCAACATCGGGCCATTCGTGAGGGCATCTTAAGCCATCTTTGGCATGCCAAAGATTTTTGCCACCGCTCCCGAAGTTGCTGCCGGAGCCTGATAAATTCCACCGGCGGTCATACGGTGGCTTAAGATGCCCTCATGAATGGCCCGATGTTGTTACGATCAGAGCCGAATTTGAACATTTCCTTATTCGTGTGTCCGTCGGGTGTCAATTTCGGGACAGTGTGACAGGGGCTTTAAGGAAATCCATAGTATAATATCAGGGTTGTGACATTTTGGAGTTTCCAGGTGTATGTCCTTTTGTCGTTAAAACTGTTTTTTTGCAAAATATCACAAAAAAGGTACGAAGCACTCTCTTTTCAAACAATTGCATTTTTTGTAATGGGATTTTCATGTTACACCAGAAAATCAATTTGGATGTGTTACAACAAGCGGTTACCAATTATAGCGATGTTGACACAAGGTGAAGAGGAGTTTGAGAAAATACTCATCCTAACTTATCAGACTCTTTCTTTTGCCATCTGTCATCCGCTTTCTTTCCCTACACCTGTTACTTTGCCTAAGCCTATCAAAAATATCTTCTCTCATTTCCCTCTAACTCTCCGGGTCAATCTCAGTCTCTTTAGTTCTATTTCTCTCTTTTCTCCTTTGGTTTTTCTATCTCACTAAGTCTCTCCATGTCTCTCGCTTGGCCTGATTTCCACTCCACTACCTGGATGTCTAACAGTGATAAAAGCAAAGAAGAGAAAGTTTTTATTGTGTCATTCCTCGGCATGACACCATACCTTTCCAAAGAACACATGAATATATATTTACCAGGAAAACATTCTCAAAATGATATTCATACTCTCAGAGAAAATATGTAATCTGTTTCAGTGGAACAGACTGGCATTGGCATGTTGAGACAGGTGGCAGGAATCTGTATTTTCTCAGAGAGTATGTGACAAAACTGACAATCATATTTGACAATGGTTTGCTAAGATAAATATAGCCATTGTATAACCAAGCCAAATAACTAACAGAGGCTAAAGTAACAAGTCGCATGGCTGCACATTACAAGCTTGAAGCTAAAGTCAGACTAGTCTCATTTAGTTGCTTATGACACATCAAAGTGTGAAAGTATATTAAGATTTTCTTAACCACAGATCTTATTTTAGGCATCTTACCTAAACCCCCGCCCCCCAAAATGTACTAAGACAGGGGACCAGAAGTGGTAACGTTATTTTAAAGGTCCCATCATATGCTTTTCTGGTTATTACCCGTCCCCTTGTGTGTTATGTAGCTTTTTCTGCATCTAAACGGTCTGCAAAGTAACAGACCCTCAAAGTACACCCTGTAGTGAGTAAAACTCTAACACAGAAAAGACCTGTCTATGCTGCCCCAGAACGCCTCGCTGGAAATGTTCCTTTTTCCATTTTCTTCTTCCGGGGCCTATTGACATCACTACGTCCGCGGAGCTCCGCACAGACACTCACTCACTGAGCCTGAGCTCCGCGGTGCTCCGGCCCCACGCAGCAACCAGGAAACGACACCAGTAACCCAGCTCACACTGTCCACTCCTCGAGCCCCACAGGGCGGAGCAGCGAGCCCCGCAACGTCCCGCCAACACGGCACCCAGACCCCACGCAGCATTCTCATCTGTTTGTCATTGCTGGTGTCATTTTCTGATTGCTAACGCCATTGTAACACATAAACACAGATCTTCAGCTGTAACGGTGGTTGACTAATCAGAACAGAGTGGGCGAGCTGACCAATCAGAGCACAATGGGCTCATAGAGAGGGGGGGGCAGGAGCTCCAACAAGGCGAATAGGACAGAGAGTGAATACACATACTATACAGAGATGCTGTATGAGAAAACCAATGTGATTTTGGAACATTCAACAATGTAAATCTATTCTAGTAGACCTCAACAATGGAATTATGATCAGTAAACATGACCAAGACATGGGACCTTTACATTGTAATGTAACTTATTCCTGCAGCTCTCATTGTAAGTAATTTGG
>NW_011346991.1:24997-26019 GCF_000735185.1 Notothenia coriiceps | reverse complement strand
TTTGAACATTTCCTTAATCGTGTGTCCATCTGGGGACAGTGTGACAGGGGCTTTAGAGAAGGCATTATATTTCTAAGTGAATACATGTCCCACATTTCATTGGTGTCTCACAAACACACTTCTCCATCATCTAACCTCCAAAAAGTACATCATGACGTGTTTATATCCATTTTCCTAAACCTGTAGTCTCCTAGTTTTATTTTTTGGCCAATGCTACGCCTCATTGCACTTTAACAGTAAACCGCAGCAGGAATGTGTATCGATAAAGAATGTGTGGAATATGCAATTTTGAGAAAACAATGACCAGCAGCAGCACTCCCTTCAGCTCAGCTTCTCTGTTGGACGTACAGTGCTTCTCCTGCTGTTACAGTGGGATCACAGCTCAGCACACAGGGGGCCGTTCAGTGTGATTTCACAAGACGTCTGAGCACTTATCTGCACACAGCTCAAGGAAAGCCTTTTTCCTGCTGAATAGTGTTTGCTCAACTGAGTGTTCCCCCCGCTGCCTCGTACCAATGAGATGAATGGCCAGTGTGTGTGTGTGTGAGTGTGAGATATAGTTTGGTGTTTGACAGAGGCCCAGTGAAGCTATGAATTGCCGCAGCGCTCTGTTCCTCTCCACCCTCGTCCTGTTGTGATGGAGGTGGGGTAAATATTCCTTTTGTGGCTCCCAGCTGGGGAGTGTTGGGTCCGAGCTCCGTCTTTGTGACTCCACTGAACAACGCGTGCCATTTGTTGGAATGAACAGCAGATTTAGAGTCCAACCGGGAGAGTTTCTCAATGCAGGGAAACGTTATCTGTGGTTTGAGGAATGTCAAACTACAGGGATGGTTGGTGTTTTACACAGTATGTTCTAGGGCTGCTCGATTATGGCAACAATCATAATCTCGATTATTTGGGTCAATAATTGATATCACGATTATTAAAAACGATTATCCATTTACTTTGAAAACATCAATTTATTGAGAAAAAAAATGTGAACAGTATGTTTTTAACAGTTGATTACCCTGAACTTTAAGTAT
>NW_011346991.1:19973-24914 GCF_000735185.1 Notothenia coriiceps | reverse complement strand
CCTTGGCAGCCATATCGTAATTGCGATTAAAATACGATTAATTGAGCAGCCCTAGTATGTTCCCCAAATTGGATCAAAACGGTTCAAAGCAGCTCTTTTAAATATCATTGGAGAATTACATTTAGAAACAGAGAATTGATAATTCTCCAGTTGTTTGTGTCAAATCTAATATTATTAATCCACTTACAGTACGTACACACTTTCTACAAGGTGCTTCAAACTATTTTATGCCTCATTTTGTCCACAGCTGCAACCTTTCTTGAATATCGATGAACAGGAAAATGGTCGACAACCATTTTATATAATCGAATAATACATTTTGGAATAATATCAAGCAAAAATGCACGGTTCAATGCAATGGTTCAAGTTTCTCAAATGTGAGGATTTGATGCTTATGGTTGTTCAACATGCTGGTTAACTGAATATCTTTAGATTCAGTAAAAAGTAGACGTTCCCCTAGTCTGATATTATCACAGCATGTCAACATCTTCCTCCAATTGACCTTCAGAGCACTAAACCACAAACATCTCTGTGAGGCAGATTTCTGGAGGTGGGTCTCTCGTCACGGCCCTCTGTAAAACAAGTCCCAACTTCTTGTTTCTTTCTTTCTGTCCAATGATTAACTGGACTGTTTATGAGCAGCTGGAGTTTCACCTGCACCTCTTCTGTCTTTCTTTTTACGGACTTCTTTACGTGTTTGACTGAAGCCTAACCCACTTTATCATCAGCGCGCCTTATAACTACTTTGAGTCGCTGTCAGTTCAGGAATTTAGGAGATGGTTCAAACTATTACCATGCCAACAAAGGCCGGGTTATTGAAAGACTAAAGACTTCTAACTTGTTGTAGAGTGTTCTGATAACCATTCCTAGTTTTTACAAAGAACATCAAGACCAGTTGGTAAATGGGTTGTTCTTCCAATAAGGAGCATTCCCGCTGGTAACTGAGCATCGCTGGGTGAAGCAGAGGCTGTCAGAGGTTTTGGCGATGCAGTGAAAAATGAGAGTTTCCCACCCTGAAGAGTTCCCCAGCAGCTGCTGAGTGACAGGAGGAGGCCCGGGGTCGTCTGCAAATATTAGACCGGTCCGAGACGAGACCACTGACGGAGAAATTAACTTTTTCTTATGTCTGTGACTAAAGTAAACTGTGGAAACTCGTGCCTCTAGAAAAGCACCGTGGACAGGTCCATTATATATCAGAAATTCAAATGTTCTGCTTTCAGCTTAACGAAAATCACTAACAAAAAAGACAACTATGTTCAGTGAGAAAGTTTTCAATGTTAACCCTGGTTTCATTATAGTCAGTCTCTCATGTTGAGTTATTCTGTCAACAAACAAGTCGGTTTCAAAGTGCTTTTCAAAGAGCAAAGATTAAATCAGGCCGTTTCCAGTGTGAACTTTGCCGTGAGCTCTCAGCTGATTAGATTACTTTTTGTGGTCAATCCAAAAAGGTTGGGACTGCTGCTAAACATAAGTCCTGTTCATATATCACATTCAGTCCATAATGTGCAGAAAGAAAATGTGATGGGATGTTTTCAAGGATGTTGACAAAAGTTGTTCAATCTGGTAAAAATATATCTAAAAAGTTTTTGCAGCGTTCACGTAATCACTTTTCTGTGTTTGATTCATCGTGCTACTTGAGAAGCATTTCCGTAGCCACAAGCTCGGCTCGGCAGGATTTCAGAGCGCTGATCCGGCTCCTTCGTCAGCCGTCTGAAGACGTTCTCCAAAGGTTTTGGGTCGAGTGCCAAACCCGACACACAAAAATGTCTCAACTGTCACATAAATCAGTGACGTTTCATTTCTCACGGGAACATTGGATCCAGATCTGGATGTTGGCAATATGCCGGTGTTGGGAAGTGTTTTCATTTCAGGTTATTCCACAATGTAAATCAACGTCTTAACCTTTTATTTAGTCTTTTACATTTTACCAGTGGTTAGAATGACTCAAATGTCCAGTCTCACGTAGATGTACCTCCTCATCATTAAAGCCTCAAGACATTTCTCTTCAGGCAAGGCTCTTGTTATCCCTCATGCGGTCTGGTTTAATAGAAAATATTCAACATGTGAAATGAATGTATAGAAAATATCTGTAAATTAGAAGCAACAGAAGTGTTAGTAAGAAGACAATGCATGTATTTACTCTAAGTCTGAAGCTCCTGTAAATCTGAATGTCTGGAGGTCAGTGTACTTTCTTTTTTGTTCATAAGAAATAAGACAAACCCCAATGACTCGAGCACACAGGCTGGTAAACTTGGACCTGAAACCATCAGTTCTATCCCAGTTGACTTGGACTTCCATGAAAGTGCCCAACAGGAGCTCATATGTGCAGCTTCAGGTTTCCTCTCTGCAGGAGGCTGGCTTCTCTTTGTCATGTTTTCATTAGCAGCTGATTTGACTGTCGCGTGACATGCAGCCGGAGAGATTATCGGCCTCCTCGGCTGTCAGGAACGTGACCCCGGCTGTCACCAACACATTCCTGGTGACCACACACTCTAACCAGCCGGCGGCCAACATGAAGGAGGGGTTATTTGAATTATGTCTGGATGTTGTGATCATTTATCTGAGGAGGTTTCGGGATGTCATGGGGATTTGCATCTTGGCATTATTCCGGGAACATGTAGGAGCATGACATGTTTTCTGTCACTGTTTTTTTTTGTAGCAGCTCAACTGGAGCAGAACAAAAACAAATAACTAAAGCAGGACATCTGTAGTGTAGCTCACAGCTACTAATATTATTACGCAGTCATTTGTTTTCCTCTGATTTGACAGTTGTCATGCCATCTTGCTTTTTTTGCAGGAGTGCATTCAGTGTATTAAGCATTTCATTTCACCAGCATTCAAAATGATGATTTCTTAATTTCAAGGTCTCAAAATTAGGAGCCAGAGTTCTTGTAGCCCTGCCCGGTGTGAACTTTATTGAAATGCCGTTGCTCTTCACTGTGATGAGTCTCCCGCAGTGCATTGTGGGTGTCAGAGGTGTGACAGCAGAGGTGTCCCATCAGCGGTTAGAGGCAGAGGAATGTGGAGTCGGCCATCTGTCCTCCTGCCTGGAGCTTCTTTAATGGCCTCATGCAGGGCCAGTTGTTTTCTCCTCCTGTTCACACCAGCTCTGGCATTTTGTTCGGTGCTTACTTACAGCTTTATAACGCCGACCATTTGGTTGGCGCTCGGTGCAAAAGCTCTTTTTAGTATTTTTAGTTTAGGAGACAAACACCAAGCCTTGCTCTACACAGTTGAAAGTGTGCACATGTTATCTGATTACGTAGTGATTCATTCAATATGATTCTAACTGTAAAGCTTTGTATGTGTCTAAACCTAATCTCCTTACAGTTTCTCCAAACCTTAAATAATTTGCTGCATTATGAAGTAAAAGCAAAACAATGACTGCAATTTCTTTACATTTTCATTGTTGTATAATCTGATTATTATTGTCCTGATTATTCTTATTGTCAGTGAAATGTCCGGAAAAAAGTTAGTTGCCACAGCCTGACTTTTAACAGAGTTTTAAAACATTAATTTGAGAATCACTGAATATCAGAAACAAATTAATCATAATTCTAGTTAGGTAAATTCTTTATATCAACAATGTGACCTCTAAAATTGGGGAGAAAAGGTGCGCCATGTTATTTAGATTTGACACAGTTCTATTCTTTAGCCTCTTGTCCGTCCCAAAGACTCCGGGAGGTGAACATGACCGTCTGCGTACGGTTGTGGGTCAGCAGAGTCATGAGGCAGAAGCTCCTCTGTTGATCCGGTTTGAGAACTCTTTTATGTGGTCTCCCGCTGCTGCCTTCAGAGGGGTCAGGGGTCAAAGTTCAGGGTCGGGCACAGAGTGGCGCCGCTGTCGGTGTCTCGATCTTATGAGATCACAGGATCCAGACGGGTCCAGATCCCATCCTCTTTGTCATCTAAGTTTGCTTTTAAAAATGATATATAGTTTTGACTCAAGACTTATATGAACATTTTCGACCACAGACGCAATTCAGTATTTAATTTTGGTCTGTTTGACTTTTTTTGTAAACTATATTATGTTTTTCTTAAGATAAAGATTATAGTTACGGAGTTTGCTATAATATTTGGACGGAATGAAAGCAGCGTCGTACAGTGGACGGTGATGAATGTGCGGCATCAAACCGGCGGCCTGCTGTGAGCAGAGTGTGCTGAGGTGGCAGCGTGGTGTGAGCTGCGATAGATCCGTGTTGACTTAGCATTTGTGTTTGCTGTCAAACTTGAATGGATCATAACAGAGACGACTTTCACTGAAACTCAGTCAGGAAGCTCTGTCTCAGTATCGTTTATTCTCCCTCCCATTGCACAGACACATTCTCCCCGAGGCCTGTAAATATAATTTTAATTGCTGTCAATAAAAGCTGCACAATCACCGGTAGTCTAAATTGTGTCAAACCTTCAATAGAGTGGTGCAAAAACCCTGAAATGAGTCCCCATTTTTGCACTTCCTCTATCCTCGTCTGGAAGTAAATGTTTTTTTTGTAATGTGTTTTTGGTTGTTATCCTGAAATAAGGTCTGTGGTTAACAAGCTGAAGAGATTTGAACTCTCAGACATAAAGTGTCAGTGAATAATCAACTGGTGAATTAAAAAATTGAGGTTGCTACAGATATCTAAATGAGACGACTAAACGTCATCACACCCAACATTAGCCTCCTTTAGCTTAGCGGTGGTGACGTGAAGTCATGTGACCGTGCTGTAGTTCCTTTATAGCCCAACATTAGCCACCTTTAGCTTAGCGGTGGTGACGTAAAGTCATGTGACCGTGCTGTAGTTCCTTTATAGCCCAACATTAGCCACCTTTAGCTTAGCTTGTTTATCACAGACGTTATTTTCAGTGATAATCCTAAACCCCATGGAGAAATCCCATCTGCGTTTTGTGGAGGGAACCAGGAAGAAGCTAACTTCCCGATACTTCGCCCCTGCACCACTC
>NW_011346991.1:18230-19928 GCF_000735185.1 Notothenia coriiceps | reverse complement strand
GATGGTAGTCCCAGGAGTTTGTTCTGGCTGCAACTGCGCAGGGGGGAGATTGGTTTTCTCAGATCCATGGCTAGTTTTCAACGTCGTCTTCAGTGGGGTCCTTAAGTTTTGGAATGTTTGAGCTGAGTGGAGGGTGCGACTTATTCGCTCTGAAATGACGCGGGTGCTCTCTGTAGAATTGCGAGTCTTTTAAAAAAGTTCTTTAAGCTTTGTAGCCTTTTCATCTATCATTTCCAACCGCGCAGCAAGAAGGTCCAAATTTTAGAATAAGTATAGTTTTTTGTCTAAACATATGATGTGTTCATAATGAACCTCTTCAAAGAACACAACTGAATCCTTACAAATACTTGCTCATTGTCTACCAGTTGTAAATGTAGCGCCATACTCCTGGTGCTGTGCTGAAATAGTAAATCTGGTCAGCCCAACATATAGAAAAAAGTGGAAAAAGGGCTTAACATTGATGTATACATAAGCTGGATTGGATCCACTGGATACGTAGGATCACAGGTAGCTGTAAAGCACTGGAAGTCTCATGAAATCAGAGCTACGTTTATCTTCAGTATGATTTAAGGTTTTGTGATACATAAAAAGTGTATCTTGGACAATTCCTTGGTGACAATATTACACACAATCTATTCTGTAGACTTCAAGACAATGTGCTTAATCAGTCGAAAATGGGCATGACTTAGAGAAACAGTCTTAAGAAAAAATTTAATCAGACAATGTACTTCATTTTCTAGTTTTTAAGGTTTTGCATACCTCAAAAGTGTGTCCTAAAAGTACTTGCGCAAGAGAAAAAAAGCCAAAATCTGCCTGAGGCCATTAAAAATGAAACCGAATTCGCTTACTAAAGAAACTATTTCATATTTACCAGTTGTTAAGTGTGTTGCATTACATCCAAAAGTGGTATCTAAAAGTATCTTCAGTGAACACAAGAAAAGAGAAAAAAGCCCAAATCTTGGCCGTAGTGTCAGTAACTAAGTGTTGAAATCTCGAACTTGCATTGTAGAGTCACTGTCTAGAAAATCAAAATACTTCAAAGAATGGTTGACATTCGATGTTTTAACGATGTTCTACATAAAGGTGATCATACAAAAGTGATCTTGGTCTTACAATCCTGTTTAGTGGTTAATGCATACACACAAATCTGCACTCGCAGTCTTTTGTCAGATGAAATACACAAAAAATGTGCTATTCGTCAATGTGACTTTTCATTAGAGAAGTACAGTTTAACACGAAAAAACTAACCAGTAGAGAATTACATTGCTTTTAAAAATTTATTCAGGTTTTGATCAATATAGTTTCAATTTGTGTCTATCCAACAAGTGAAATGTATAACTTGTTTGCAAGAGAAAATAGTTCAGTCTTCTGAAACCCAGCCTAGGCACATTGTAAGAATATCATTAACGAGGTTCCTTAGATGATTGTGTTGTGGCGGTTAGCATCAGACCTGATGAGTTGGCTATCAGCTGCTACGTGGACGAGTCTGTCTGGCTCTCTGAGGATGGTGTGTTGAGAGGATCACTGAAGATCAAACTTAGATCAGGCACTTGTCGCAGAAAGGTTAGCTGTGTGTAAACTCCAGAGAGGGGAAGTTTTGGTACACTGATGGCTGGCTTACGCTGCAACTTCATCACCTTTTAACAAGAGAGTAAGTATATATAAACGTTATTTGGATATTTTACACATCAACAAAAA
>NW_011346991.1:0-18209 GCF_000735185.1 Notothenia coriiceps | reverse complement strand
AAATAAGCTAGATACAAACACATATACAAGTTTTAAATACATAATACTCACTTTCCACAGGGAATGAATCATATGGGGTTCCACCTAAAGAGTTAATCTTCTCTAATATTCCAATTCGTAATTTGGTTCAGACTTTCCTGAACTGAGACACACACAAAAAAAAACATTTGATTAAAAATCTATACCACATTATTTGTACATAGAGGGGTACTTTTCCCAAAGCTTCTAAATCATTACGAGCCATAGTGCTGTTACAAAAATAAATACAACAGATGCACAGAGGTTGTTTAACACACACCAAGCAACATTAAATAATTACATGATATTATAAAATAAAATAAAAAAGTACTTACCAGAGTTTTTCAAGATCAGATACAGGTCAAGAAAACGCAGAGAGGAAGTATGGTGCTGGCTCATTAGCCCTCTCACTCTTCTTAGAATTATCCTGTGCATTTTTAAAGTTGAACTCCTATCCCCTTATAAACCAAAATAACAATAGCCCTTAATTAACACTAATCATTTTAAAAACCTTAAATATAATTTAGAGAGGACAACTAAAGTGTAAGGTGACTGTTTTAAACTAATTCCATCACATATATATCTTATTTTAACCTTATAATGTATTTACTTTAAAGAGTCCTCTCCTGCTGATATTCAGTTATGTGTCTGCATATGGTATCTCTGCTTTAAAGAGTCCTTTGTCCAGGTGATTAACGATGCTTCTTTTTTCCCATCACAGAGTGAAAATCTGCCCTTGCGTTGATCTTCAGTAGAAAAAGCCTTGTATGTTTGTAAATGAATAATTTAATTTCCCTTCAAACTCTTAATTCTATGTATTTTAAGTGTTTACAGCCTTTCTTGGTTCTGATCTGCCCCACTGGATCCGCCCTGGAGTGAATGGAGCAGAAACACATTTTTAAAAACTTCTCTTTTTTGCACACAGCAAAATTATAATATTACCCCTATACACCCTCACACAACTTCATATTGGGCTTCCCTATAGTTGTGTGAAGTAAATAAACAATAAAAAAGACAATATCAAGGGGTCATTAAGATCTTTTAAAATTATTATTACCCTCTTCAAAGAGACCCCCATGTCGTTAATAAAGTACTTAAACATTAGTTCACAAGCCATACAACTTAAGAGAACATCCTTAGTTATCACCAATCATATTAAAAACCTAAATAAGATCTTTTTAAATTAATATGAATACCCTCTTCACAAAAAAAGACTTCCTTGTAGTTAAAAGTCTCACAAAACTTAAACAGAGACATCATTAGCAAGCACAAATCATTTAAAAAAAAACCTAAATCAAATTTAGAGAGGACAATAACGTTTTTAGGTGTCTTAGTGAGTGAAAATTAATGGCTGTTTTATTTAGTTTGAGCGTATTTATTTTTTAAAAACTAACTCCATCCCTTCGCTTCTGACTCTGTCTTAATCAACATATAGATTAACATCCAAGGCTTATAACACCTCAACCCTCACATCACAGGACAACTCCAACGTGTGTGTGTGTGTGTGTGTGTGTGTGTGTGTGTGTGTGTGTGTGTGTGTGTACATACATACGTAGTATAGACATTTAGTGTTTTTGTATGAGTCTACCAGACTGACTGTGGGTGTGTCTGCTCTGATTAGATGATGTCACTCAGGTGTGTCTGCCCCAATCTGCCCGGCAACACCACGATAACAAACTGCAGCACTGAGTCGCATTACGAATGCACTAATGATTATATCTGACAATTTTGCCACCTGTTCGAAAGCTATGGCTCCGATCAAAAACATTACCAGAGCTTGAGCATCAGGGTCTGGGTCCTCATGGTCCTCATGGTCATCAGGAGTGGAGTGCACCAGCTGGGCGTAAGCTGGTCGTAACTCTACGTCCGACCTAGAACCGAAGGTTAAGACCAAACTAAAGTTATGACTAGTGCACCACTTAGACTTAAAGAGCTTACGAAATGCTTTTAGCACCTGTTAGTGGGCTTAGTATATGATAGAGGTTGCATTTGTATTGTGAAATGTGCCATATGTTTTTTTTATNACAGTGTATTGGAGTTGTCCTGTCCTGGTTTTGGCATGCTTCCTGCCAGAGTTCTCATTGTAGTGCAGTGCTGCTAGGATCAACCTACAAAATAAATACATTTATTGTATAGAGAGAGAAAGAGAGAGAGATTTCATAGGGATTTTAGCGTTTGCAGGCCATTTACATGCACACAAACCCATAGATCTCACTACAGGAGAGGGGAAACCCCCAAAAAAGAAGAACTTGGCAAATAGATACTTTGGAACAACCAACATTGATTCGAACTTGCTGTCCAGCTGACCTGAAACGTGGTCGTGCCTGCATGGACTTGTGGTGTATTCGTGGAGGGGGGTCCGTTTGCACATCAATTTCATTCTGAAATGTACAAAACACAGCACAACTTTACAAATACATTTTTGAAACTAGCTTGAAATTGTATTGAAAGTGTTACAGGCTTGGCCTGTCACTTCAAGAGTAGCAGCCGCAAGGGGTTGTGGGTTTTGGAGTCTGTGTGTGTGTAAAATGTGATGGCCAAGGCGAAGTGCGAAGGTATGAAGAGAGATACGAAAGCATGGGCGGACTGGGACACAAATTCAGCCCGGGACGTTCAGACGCACCGGCCCACGCGTGCGGACCACCCTTGTAGCCTACAGATAAATTATACATCCATGCTAATATACTGTTATGGCTAGATTCCCCAGAGTCAAGCCATAACTGCAGCTGTCTCACTTTCCTCAGGGTCAACTGCATAAGAAGAACATCAGCAATCAATTAAATTACCAATATTATATCAATATCAAAATTCGGAAAGGAACTGCTTGTCTAATTCAGGCCTATAAAATAAATGCAATAGTGAATTGGCCACAAATCTCTGTCCTTATTATTTAATATTATTGAATATTATTATTTAAAATGATAATATTATATAATTTAACTTGGAATATCATGAGCATATGACTATCCTAATGCATCTAACTTTATGCACAATATAATAGTCTGGCCAGCCCTGCAGCCCGTTCTAGGTTCTGATTGGCTCTCTAGGTTGGCATTCTAGCTTCTAACTGGCTGTCCAGGTTGTCAATCACAGCCGTGGGCAAATTATGCTAGTCGTAACATTGCTAAACTTTTTCATGACGGTTTTCTCAGGGAGCTTGTCTGATGAGTGGACCTCTGACGCAGGCCTCGCCCTCTCCCGGCCCAGCCCCTTCAGTTAATGTATTAGCCTACTTTCAAAAACATAAGATTGACAACCTATCAATAGCCCCGTAGTCTGTATTCTATCTATATGGCGCTGGTCTGTAGGCCTATCCAATACAGTGTCAATGTAACTGATTACTGTGAAGAACGTGAATACACGGAGGTTCTTCCCACGGCACCCGAAGCCCCGTTTTCATGCTTTTTCCCCTCGAAATGTCTGGGCAGCTGGTCACCGGCTGACAACAAGTCAGAAACCCGAAACTACGGTTTTACTACGGAGATACCGTTAGTAAATAAGGTAACACAAGTTTATACATAATATAATATCTAATAACATTCATAATACAACATGTGGTTGAATTGATTGAGAGAGCAATGCTATAAAATCAAACAATTAAATATATGAATTATGTACATACATGTGATGAAGATACAAATTGTATTTTTACACAGTCCGTTCTGTATACTTACTGGTGTAGACACAGCTTCCTCCCCAGTGTGGATGTCCAATAGATTGTCGCTATCCTCAGTTCTGTCAGTGGCTTCATTGAACAAAGTTTCCAATACCTATGTAATAATATTGAATTTTTCATAATTTGAAGCGGTTTTAGGATGAGGTATACTTTTACTATAAATGCTGTGGGCAAAGTGCATGCAATCATATATGGCATCATGACTTCATCAACTCATAAATGTGTGAGATTTGACATGTCATTTTGATTCAGGCTTTATGCTTAAAGCAAGTAGCGCGGCTTACCTTCGCTCTCTCCCTTTTGGCGAATGCATTTCGCCGTCTCTTTAGTGGAGGACTCTGCATCGGGGGACGTGTAGGAATCGGCGTGGTGGCTTGTGCTGGCATTTGGGGTCTTGGCAGTATTGTTGGAACAGCATCTTTGTTCAGTTTGAAATTCTTTTTTAATCCAATTTCCTTAGCGAGCATTGTGGACTGGTCGAAACACGATCTTTCAAAGTGCTGCCCACAAATTGTAGGTTTCATCGACCCCGGGTTACCTGGACCAGCAAAGTCCGCCCTCGTACGACGCACTTGTTTGGTCCATATACGCGACATTTGATAATTTTTTGGCCACAAAAACATCCCATAGCCAGATTTGGAGACGGCCCCACATCCCCATACCACACAGCGCTTGCCGATTATTCTTCACGTTTTGTTGTTGTGCATCCTTTGTTTTAATATTTGCCGCTTCAAGGCATTTAAACAATGGTGACTCAGCTGTGTTCTGCTCAGCTGTGTTCTACTCATGACGTCACCGCCGGAAATGACCGAAGTTGTTGTTTCCAGAGCTACGAACGATCGTTACTAACTGACAACATTTGTATGCTGTTATAATCGTGATTTATTAAAAAATACATCAATAATAAAAAAAACATATGGCACATTTCACAATACAAATGCAACCTCTATCATATACTAAGCCCACTAACAGGTGCTAAAAGCATTTCGTAAGCTCTTTAAGGAAATCTAATAGCTCATCTGTGCTTATTGTCAGGCAGGGGATGGTGATACACTTAATGAGGACCAGGCAGCTGAAACAGAAGGTGACAGGAGCCCCCACAGAGAGGAAGAAGAGACAGGTTTGTTTTGATAGGAACTGTGCCCCAAAGTATAAAAGTGTATGATTTGGAAAATGGAGTGTATACTAATAGTAATGTAATTATCATTTTTGTAATCTAATCAAAAATACTCTCTTTCCTCTTTCCACTCCTAGATGATGTCCCTCCATGAAGAAAGACGGCCTTGGACCAGATGTTCGGTGATTTCCTCCCTGCAAGATCACCAGTAAAGAAGACCACAAAGGAGAGAGCTAAGGAGGAAATCCTTAAAGTACAGGGAGAGGGATGCTTTAGGTTTTGAGTGGTGATGTGTTGCAGTGGTGGAAAAACAAGTGGAATCTTCCACTGCTCTTAACATTGGCAAAGAGCTAACCGTCCAGTCCCTGCAACAAGTGTACCCTTTGAACGAGTGTCGTTAGTAGTACAGCCGTGGACATAGTGACGCAAAGCACAGCTTGCTTCATCCTGATCATGGTTGATCAACTTTATATTCCCTTAAGAAAAAACCTGCAAGCTAGACATATAGTTAGTATAGGCTCAGTGAGGTGTTATGTCAGTGAGAGTGTTTTTTATTTTACAGCAGCCTGTGACTGCCAATAATAGTTAAAAATGTTATTAAGACATATTTTTGAAAGGTTATTTGTATTATTTATCAATACTGTTCATAATAGAAACCGCTGCCTTTCTGCTCACTGGTGAGTTAGCCTACTGAATGGAGTGTTTGGTACATCAGTCCTGGCCAGTCGTATGGCACACAATTGCTATATGTGACCCTGCTCTAATCATTTTTTTTTCAGTCACATTTGACCCTGAAACACATTTTGTGAGTTTTAATACCCTGTTGGAAAGATGAGATTCTTAGCCTTTCTAAATGATATCCAATATTGTCTTTGTCCTCTCAAATAATTAAGCAAAAATACGTCACTTTAGCATTTAATGAAATGTCATCGAACCATGATTTGAGAAAAGGCCTTCAAAGTTTGCAGTACTTTCTTAGTATTTATTCAGAAATGAAGCCATAACCATTCCAAAACGAATTCATACTAGAGCTGTTTGCACCAAAAACACCACATGGCTTATGCGCACACATCTATTCCCCATGTACATGGCCATGTGGCACCGACCCAGACCACATTGCACCACCCGTACTCACACGTGCACCCCGTACTCACACGTGCACGCCCGTACTCCACGTGCACACCCATACCCACGTGGCAGGCAATCAATCCAATATACACATTTTGGAAAAACACTATGAATACAATACTAAATGACACTGATTGCATGTTAACCTCTAACCAACATTAGAATCCATTTGGCCACAAAAAGGTTAATTTAGAGAAAGAGCAAGCCAACAGAACAGATAAATATAGCTACACAATATAAACAATACGCAAACAGAACCAACAGAGTAGCTAACAGTATAAAAAACAATTTGAAAATATATATTGTACAGCATGTTATAGGAAGAATGACATAGTGTTGATGTTTAGGCACTCTCACTCATTAGGATGAGGTGTTAAGGGTTTGGGGGGCAGGTGATGTCTTTGGTTTCCTCATGTGCCAGAACTTCTCCTGATCCTCTAAAAGATACCACTGCCGGTTTCATCCATCAAGCCCAGGGGGAGTCAGTTCAGTGGGACCTGCCTTCCTGGTCCAGTAAAAGCACCCCTGTGGCGTAGCCAGCATGAAGGATTCTTCTTCTTTCACCTTCAAACTACCTTGGCGTAGAGACCACTTCCAGGCTCGGCACCTGGTGAAGCGTAGGTGATGGTAATGCTCTTGATACCCGGAAGAGGCCCTCTGAAGCTGGGGCAAGGAAGTTTGTGCCAGTCGTCCTGTTTTGACGAAGGTCTCCCCCTGACTCATTGCCAACCAGCTGGGAAGTTGACTCGCAGTGACGGTACTGGACGCTGACAGCCTGGCTGATGTCCTTTCAGCAGGACACTGGTGTCGGCGGAACTGCTGCTTAAACAGGCCAAAAGCCACCAGTCAGGTGCAAATTTGGTGTGGCCAGCAATAAGAAAGTTGAGGGAGATAATGGTCTTCCATGGAGTCCCACCATGCACGGCCAAGCAAGGGGTACGCAGAGGAGGTATCTGCTTTTTGTTCTTGAGCGCAGCAGCAGTTGTTCACAGTGGGCAAGGTGAAGCATGTTTCTAGCCCACAGCATACTGGAGAAGAAGAAGTGGTGGAGGTAGGCAATGACAGGCCGACCCTTGCTGCTGCAATGAGCCTCATTATGAGTAGTTTACCTGCTGAGGACACTTCACAGCAGACACCAAACAGTCCACACTTCCCTGGGAACCATAAAGTAAAAATGGGCCCGGGCTGGAGAGGGGTCACTGGGGTATGTGAACCTTGTAACACCAGACAACAGATGCAATTAACTAATGAGTGATCTATACTCTAATTCTAAAAATTTACCGAATATCATATTGTTACATTCCAAACATTCTGGTTTATCACAGCATTCAATCACATTCACACTCCTCACCTGCTGTGCAATAGTCAAAGCTGTAGTGGGATGGTGATGTCTCTGCTACAGGGTTGGTTGGGTCCTAAATTTGATCACCCAGCTCTCTAGCTGTTTCTTTACAGCTGGCGACCTCCCTCCTGGTAAGGCTGACGCTCCACCCCCAACGCGTGCGAGGTGTCCTTCCTGCTTCCTGAGCTTCGCGACTTGACACAGTTCGGAAAGTTGGAGCTGCGGTAGATGCAATAGTTGTTTTTCTGACGAACCAACATAGGCTGCATAGGCCTCCCAATAATGACACTGGGAGCAGCTCCTTCCACAGCTTCCCACCTAAATGTGCTGTTGCCAGCAGCACGGTGACCTGGGAAGCAGACTTAGATTACTCATCTTATTTTCCTTGAGGTTCCTCCGTGTAAAACACCCAAAAAAAACAAATAAAATAAAAAAACCGACCCTTCTCCTGCATCTGAACCTTGTTATTTCACGCACCACAGGGGACTTGGCTCAGTTGTTGTAGATCACTGATGTCCGTCCTCTTAAACCCCTAGTCCAGGTCCAGCTTGAGCAGCTCTGACGTTGAGAATGAACAGATCATGTCCTGAATGTCTTCAAGGACAAACACCCTTTTGGTCACCACACGACCACACGGTCTCCATCCTTGGGGCCCAAGCCATGGTCCTTGTAGAACTTGAATGATGCCCTGTAGCTTGTCGTGGAGAAATTCTGGAATAGGTTTAAAACATCAGTCTTTGGATTGTTTTTTTATGGCTTTCTTAATGTATGCATTGTAGGAGATAGCATATAGTCGTTGTATGTTTTCATTATGTAAAATGCAGTGTATATATTATTATTTATTTATTTATGTATTACTATTGTGTAAATTCCTGCTTCTAATTAAGTTATTGCAAACTCAGTTCAAACTCATGCATGGCTTTATTACCACTTCAATTTGTAAAATAGTAAACACTGCCAAAAGTGAAGTAGCCTTTTCAAAATCAAACTGCACCATGTAGAAACTTGAAAGTCCTCCCCGGCAGATTTGTGCCCATCTAAGAAATAGGACGTTCTCTGCTGGTCCGTCCTTTTGGTGTCCTCTCTTTGCACAAGCGGTCCTCTTTGGAGAGGTTTAATGTTGGAGCTTATCTTTTCCAAGTAGCACCCAAAATGCTTTTCACTCTGGAAATCATATAAAACATTGCATAATGTGTTGGTTCAATCACTCATCACACATGCAATTAAATCTTTAAACGTGTTAACAGAACACACAGCCCCCCCCCACACACTTGCCTATAGATTATGTTAAACACACTATACACACATATTCTATCTATTATAGAAGGGTAGTAATAAGTACAGGCTAAGTCGGCAGTGACTCCAAGAGTAAACTGCTTCTCACATGAGAAATACATTTGTAGCTGCCTATCTCTGCACATCTTTAGATAATTAGGCTGGGGCCACATGGATTAAGGGTAAGCCAAAAAAATATGTCTCCCCCATGTGGCTAAAATTGTAGGGTTGAAACATTTATGAAAATGTTCACCACAATTATTGTTTAATGAGTAAATTAGCCAACTTTAAGTTGGAGGTGGTTAGGTGAGCATGTAATTTTAATTGTTGTTATTTTGTAACACTAACCCATACTCACACACACATCGTTACCACAGTCAAAGGTATTTAAAATATATAACGTTAACGTTACTTACCCATTAGTCATTTCATTCATTGGTCCGTCCTCTTGACCATCTCCTCCAGGGGTGGTAACGGGTAACAGGGAACTCCATCATTAAATGTACAGCTACACCTGTAGTCACCGGCCCTCTCAATCTCTNTTTCAAGTTTTTACACCTGCACTTCAACCCCTTAGTAGATTATTTTGTCTTGCCAGAACAGCAGCTTTTAACAGATATACTTCAATTTATGGTTTGGGTTAGACAAAATAATCTACTAAGGGGTTGAAGTGCAGGTGTAAAAACTTGAAAGTGAATAACAGATATTCAAAACAAGCAGGTAAACACACAAAGACAGGAAGTAAAAACAGACACGGAGTGAGAATCGTTTTCAAATTAAAACAGGTAACAGTATTTTGATGATACATTATATGCACATTCAATGTTGACATCAGAGGTACACAGGTACATATACAGAGCAAAAATACTAATACAAAAAAACTCAATTGAAATATTTGTCAAATACAAATGTGCTTTTGTTTGATTTCTTATTCATATTGCTTTTGATAGATTTCCCATATTGCTTGAATTCCAGGTAAAAGTGTCGGTTCATTTCTTCTTATGAATTTGAAATTGTCCCATAAATACAATTACTTGTTCAATTAAAAACAATATCTGTATCCAATCCATCATCTTTGCTTGGGTTACATCTTTCAAGATATTTATTTTCCTTTATTGAATACCGAAGACAGTAGGGGGGGTAAGGTTAGGACTTTGTTTAGCCTTTGTTCCACGTGAGCTGCGGGGGCGCCTGAGGCTCCGTCATTTAAACTCAGAGTTCACTTCTGGCTGCACACGGCACGCAAACCGTCAAAGTCCTGTTTGTTTGTGTGATAGATTTATCCTTTTTTTGACCTTTTTATGGGAAAAAACGTGGAGAAAATCCGGTTTGAAATTGATTGACAGGCACTTTTATACAGGAGCTGACAGCAGAAGTGAAGTGAGGACTCTGCAGAGTACTTCTGATGTGTGTGTGTGTGTGTGTGTGTGTGTGTGTGTGTGTGTGTGTGTGTGTGTGTGTGTGTGTGTGTGTGTGTGTGTGTGGTAACTGAATGGGATCCAGACTCTGCTGTTATCAGACACTCTACTACTGTTTAAAGTTGTATCAGTGAAGCTTGGTGAATCATTTACTCCCGTATCAACTGAACTCCAGAGAAGTCCAAGGCAGATTATCTGACAACCAACAGATAATGTTATCATTTGGTTTCTACATTGCTATGGCTTTAAAATGTTAAACCTTTAAAAGGATTCTTGACATTTAATCAGTAAATGAAAAATGTGCTGATGAGGTGAAAGAAGTTGTGTGTGATATGACTCAGTTGGTTGGAAATCAAATGTCCACGTTATCTTGAAGTAAAACAGATGAAGTCATGCTTAAAGTCTTCTGGTTCTTACTGAAGTGTATGTGTAGCCTGTTTGGTGCGGAGGACCCGCATTAGCCCAATATATTCTTCCAAAATCACCGGTTAAGTTATTTCAAATTCATTTCTCTATTTGCATTTTTAACTGACTCTGATTGGTGCATATTGTTGCAGCTGTGGAGTCAGTATTCAGACCTTTTTCTTAAGTTAAAGTACTAAAACCACACTTTAGGAAATACTACATTACAAGTTAAAGTATGTGAATGGATATGTGATGTGTATTTAAAATGTGTACTTAAGAACAAGTGAATTCAGATTTGATGAATATATTCAAATACATTTTGATAGAAACTCCAGGTCACAAAAGCAAGGCAGCGTCAGTCACACACAACCCTGTTTTTGACGTGGGCCGTGAAGGAGACTGGTGAAGCTCGTTGACTCATAACCAAAGTTAGGGCTGAAAAAACGTTACTCATCTGTGACAAAATAAAACTTAAGGTTTCCTCGCTGGCTTTTTCAAGGTCTGTGTAGCTTTCTCAGGAACTGGAACTACCCGAGGAGTCGTTATGAGACGTGTGCAGATCGTGGACATGACATCAGAGCCAACATGAATACAATCTTTCATCAGCAGCAGCTCCGGCTTCCTGTCAGGCTCTATAGAAGGTCGAGGGACGTTTCTGTGGATATTCTCTGACTTTACTGCTCTCTGGTGTGCAGCAGGAAACAGATGTGACCCCTCCCACCTGTCAGAGACCCCCCACCCTTCCCCTGACACACACACACACACACACACTCAAGTATTGTTCCAGCAGCAGTTTCCGCTGGCTTTCAGATGATCATTTTTCCACCTGAAACACTTTCAGATATATTTGATCAAAGAACAGTCATGCTGTTTACAGTGCTGAGTCGTTGACAATGACTCCCTGAACGCAACACACAATCTGAGGGCCATGTTGTGTTGTTTTAAGTGTTGAAGAAGATAAATAATAATAATCTCCTGGTTACCGTTATCTGCTATGCTGAATAAGCTTCAAAACTGCAGCTCATGTCTCAGAGTCACAGTTCCTGCAAAAAGGACAAACATTTGCTGATTCCAGATCAGTACATTTGAAGGTTTGATGATTTTCTTCGTAATGAATGTTAAAGAACTGAATATCTGTAGGTTTTGTACGGTTGGTTGGAAATAACTAAACATCTAAACATGTCACCTTCGATATTATAACAGCGCTTTTTAATTTTTTCCCAAATAATTCAACTCCTATCAATCAATTGTAAAAACGAGTCACTCCAGCAAAGGTCTAACTTCCGTTCTGATTGACACATTTGATCATTGTACATCAAATAGGATTTCACAGTCGTCCTGAAACATGATTCTGAACCCTCTGCCAGGTGGCGTGTTTAGTTAAAGTGGATCTATGTTTTTTTTAGCGTGAATTGAGTCCACAGGGGTAATGTCAGTTTGGCTGCAGATGTTTTCATTGGCTCTGAGCGTCACAACGCTTCAAACATCTGGCCGAGTAATTACAGATGCTGTTCATGTCTGTGCAGAGAGTCTGATCTGCTGCCATTATTAATGCGTCGGAATAACTCATCACAAAGTTATGTATCCTCATGCTTTTAGGATCTTTTGTGCTTTTAGAGTTCAGATAGTAATTGATTGACTGATTGATTGACAGATTGGTTTAGAAATTGGATTTTGCATCAGATGCTCCAGATAAAATAAAAACAGTATAAAGTACCTCAAAACTGAACCTAAGTACAGCACTTGTTACTTTGCAGCTAGGCGAAAACGTGTTAAAAAGCCCTATAATGTTAAAATTCGGGTTAGGCTGAAAGCTGGTTGGCTCTGTTGTGATTGGTTAACCTCTTAGAGATGTCCCGCCCCTTAGCCGATCACATACAATGTGTTGGAGCGCTAGTGTTTCGTAGTGATGTCACTGTGTGTTCCGGAAGTAAACAAAGGAGTCCACTGGAGGCGTTTCAGGCAAGAGAGAGAAACTCCTTCTGGATTGATAAGGGACTGTAGCCTCTGCAGAACATTTACATGAAAACTACAGGAGGAGAGGGGAAAACCCCAAAAGCACAATAGGGCCTCTTGAACCATTCATTTTTCATTTTTGTAACCATAGACTGCTTCATTATATTTCATTTGTATTGATCATAATTATTGTTTGTTCATGTCACATAAGCTCACTCTGGATGACTACTTTGGATGTAATTTGAGTGATGTGGTCGGTGTGGAATATCTCAGTCCCATCATTTCTATGGTGACTGGTTTGAAGGAATGTGTGTGTGTTTCTGATCAGGGAGAAATGTTCTAAAAACAAATACAGGAAATGGAAACGTTTTTTTATGTTGAAGTTATTATGAAGTGTATATTGATCCACTACAAATGTCTGTAGAATATTGAAGCAGCCTGACACCCTGTAAGCATCACTGTGTAATATGTGTTGCTACTGGCTGCAGCTTCCTCTGAAAATGTAGGCTCCATTTATGGCACAAAGTCTTTGAAACAAAGTGCGGCGTTGCCAATAGGGCTGCTCAATGAATTGTATTTTAATCGCAATTACGATTTTGGCTTGCAACGATTATGAAAACAACGTAATCGAAATAAAACGTTTATTTATTTTTATTTTTTATTATTTTATTTATTTTTCAGTTGAATTATACTTAAAGTTCAGGGTAATCAACTGTTAAAAACACAGTGTTCACATTTTTCTTTTCAATAAATGGATGTTTTCAAAGTAAATGGATAATCGTTTTTAATAATTGTGATATCAATTATTGACCCAAATAATAGAGATTATGATTTTTGCCATAATCGAGCAGCCCTAGTTGCCAACCCTTAAAACGAAAGTACCGAACATTAGCTCCAAAGGTCCCCGGTTGATGTCATGCACTCATTTGCATATTGGACTTCATGACTCATTCATTTGAATTTAGCTTAGTGAATGTTGGAGAGGGAGACACCCCATCCTGTTGTAGTAAGAATCAAGATATTATACAGATGAATTTCTATTTGTTTGCTTTATCCTGATTGGATAAGCTGCTAAATATGTTTGTAAAAATCTAAGCTTTGGGATAATCAAGAATCAACTGTACATATTGAAAAGTACTTTAAAATGAGATATAAGTATAACTGGAAGCCAGATCTTCCTGTCTAGAGCTTCTCATATTAAAGCTTTAACATATAAGATTCCTATATTGTGATGATGTGCTGTATATATTAAATGTAAGCTCTAACATTGTTGCATCTGAAGCATCCTCTCAATTATTTTGCTGGCACCTAATCACATTATCTTTTCTAACATTTAGACTGTTCATGTTGTAGATGTATTCTCTTTTTAATCTCTACACATGACATCTAGTGCACGTCTGTCCGTCCTGGGAGAGGGATTCTCCTCTGTTGCTCTCCCCGAGGTTTATTACATTTCTCCCGGGTTTCTTTGGGAGTTTTCCCTGTGAGGGTCTAAGGACAGAGGGTGGTATGCTGTGCACTCTGTAAAGCCCCCTGAGGTTAATATGCAACAGGAACATGTGATCGATTGAATTTAAAGCATGTTTTCTTTATACTGTATATGTATGTACAGAACTTGGGTGTGGAGAAGGACACCCTGAAGACGCTGGTGGGGAAGATGCGAGCGGCGCACAGCAACCTGAACACGGCAGTGTCGGAGCGCAGGAAGAACCCCGCCTACCACAGCAAGATCTCCCATCAGCCCTCCAACGAGTTCCTGACGGCCGTGATGGAGCTGATCGGAGCCGCCAAGAGTCTGCTGTCCTGGCTCGACAGGTACACACTCCGTCCTGCAGGTTGTATCACAACAACTCCCTCACAAGCTCCAAAAAACCCTTCAAAACTCACCTGCTTTCAACCTCTACCCCACCCCTTCCTTCTACTTAGCTCAGGACTGTTTTTGTTGTTATTTATTTTCTTGTATTTTCTTGTAAAGCGTCTTTGAGCACTGGGAAAAGCACTAAGTAAATATTATGTATTATTATTATTACACCTGTGTCCTCTGAAGTGAGTGTCCTGCTTCACAGAAAAAACAGAAGGTGTTAAATTGCACTGTCCCATAAACCGTCACACACACACACACACACACACACACACACACACACACACACACACACACACACACACACACACACACACACACACACACACACACACACTCACACAGCCCTGATTTCCCTGTTCTTTATCCAAAGAGTATAGAAGACAGTGGAGGTGCTGTCCATGGTGCTGGAATGCCTCCAGCCCCTACATCTCACGGTTAATTGGACATCTATTAACTGTAGTTGCATATGTAAAGGCTTACTGTAGTTTTACAGGGGACAGTGTCAGTGACTTTTCATAAGGTGACCCAAAAGAGAAAAAGAAGCACTCCCTTCCTTCCTGACTGTCTCTCCTAATTTCTGTCTGCCATGCCCAGATAATAGCTGAAGTACCGAGGAGGTCACATGGTTTCTCCTCCTCTCCTGCCTGTCAGACTGAAGCATGCCTCACTTTCTCATAGCTACAGCGAGAAGACAAACCACTCTAACCAGACAGAAGTACTCATATTGTAAAAGTAGAAGTACCAGAGTGTAGGACTACTCTTTAGTAAAAGTCCTGCATTCAAAATATAGTGAAAGTACCAAAAGTGAAAGTATTCATCATTTCAGAATAATATATATGATATGTTTTATAACGATTGATCATTAAAGTATTCTCAAAGCTGGTAAAGGTGCAGCTAGTTTGAAGGACTTTGTATACAGGGTCGCTTGTGGATTTACTCGGTGGAACTAAAGTCTGATTTAACACTTGATTATATTTCACATCATTCATCCAAGTTTAATTAAAGGCATCAAATAAATGTAGTGGAGTAAAAGTACACTATTGAGTTCTGAATTGTAGGAGTAGAAGCAGCAAAACATTGAAATGTTCAAGGTAAGTATAATTACGTCACATTTTACTTAAGTACAGTACTTCAGTATCTACTTAGTTACTTTAGACCACTGACTCTAACCATGATCATCATCAAGTGTGTGAGGGGAACAAGAGTGTGTGTGAGAAAGGGATAGGGGGGGTTACAGGTTAGGAGCAGGTGTGTGTTTTACCTCCACACTTGTCCCAGCTGGAGGATGTGTATGGTGGCCTGCCACAGCCAAATGGTGGCCAGCTGCAGGCGGTCCTTCCCGGGATAAAGGCACCCCAAAGCCACCGCGCCCCTCTTGGTCAGCCCCTCCACCTCCCCGAGCCCCCCTCCCGTGTAGTCCTGCACGAACCACCTGAAACTCAGAATCTGGACCAGCACGGAGGGCACCAGCACGAAGAAGAGCGTGAGGCCAAACCAGAGGTAGTCCTGCCTCTGGTAGTACTCCATGGCGAGGCACAGGTCCGTGCCCACGTCCCAGAAGAAGACCAGGAGGGCCAGGATGATCCAGAGGCAGTCCACCCACAGCTGCTCCCTGGGGGGACAGTGGGTCTCACGGATCCCGACCCCCCCTGGAGCCTGGCCGACGAGGGTCCCGAGGCACGCGGATCGGCAGCCCCAGTAGCACGCGGAGGAGCGGCAGCACATGCAGATGTGAATGGCTGCGGAGTCCAGGTTATCTTCCGCGTCCATGTCGTACAGCTGCGCGAAGCCGCCGCTCCCGCCGCATGCGGCTCCGGCTTTTCCGCCGTCCGACTCCGCGGCCATGTCCCTCTTCCGGCCCTCCTTCGAAATGCACGACAACCGCCCCGTGGTGAGCAGCGAAGGAACACGTTGCGGTCCAGCAGCAGCAGCATCATCCCTGCTGCATCATCCCGTCCTGCGCGCGGTCATCTATGGCGACGGTGGTGGGCTATGACGTCATGCATCTCCCACTGTGTTTTTTCAGGTGTGTGTGTTTGCGTGTTCAAAAACTCCCAAACTACGTCAAATATAAAGCTTTCCCTGGTTCATATCATCGTTCTCAGGCTGCAGGTCCCGGGTTTCCGCTCCTCTCCTTTCCGCAGCTCCGCTCCTCTGCAGCTCCCCCCCTCTCTCTCTCTCCTCCTCACTTTCTCTCTCTCACTCCGCCCTCTACCGGATAACAAGCTCAACCCCGAAATCACATCTGCACGCGGGCATGCGCACGTGCACGCGCATGGAAAATTAAGGGGGTCTTGCAATACTCTGTATAGAAATAGCAGAGATGTGAAGTAACTAAGATTTACTCAAGTGCTGTACTTATTTGAGGTACTTTTAAGAGTTCGTTTTATGCTACTTTTATACTTCTCTACTCCACATTTAAAAGGGAATAATGTCATTTTACTCCACTATTTATTTAGCAGCTGTATACTTTTACCCTAATGCATTTCTAAAAATGTAACTAGTGGACTAACTCTTCAAGCCAAAGCCAATCTGAACTTTGTTGGTCTACAAGAGATGCCATTTTCTGCATAATTACTACTTTACTCATTAGCCTGCTTTAAGTACCATTAGCTGATAATACTTATGTAAGTAAGATTTTGAATGCAGGACTTTTAATTTGACAGTATTTTGACAATAATTTAGTGGCACTTTTACTCAAGTAAAGCATCTGAATACTTCTTTCAACACTTACAAGTACTAATTACCAGTAACCTAATCCAATAATCGTGTTTCCGTAACAGTGAGGGAATACAGTTACCTTTTTTTTAAATCAATAATCCCATTACATGTAATCCGTTACTCCCCAAGCCTGAGAAACAGGATGATTGTTTTCTGAATTAAATCAGCTGTTTCCACTAGAAGGAGGAACAATTAGATTTCCACTGTGTGACATTCGTCTCTCCATCAATCATCACGTCCTCCATCCAACACTCTCTCTCTCGCTCTCTCTCTCTCTCTCTCTCACTCTCTCTCTCTCTCTCTCTGCACTTCCCAAACTCTCCCTGTCTTCCCCACAATGTCCATCCATCCCTCCATCATTCCCTCCAGTGGGCCGACTGCCATGTGGCTCTGCCAGCTTAATCAGCCGGAACATGTGTGTGTGTGTGTGTGTGTGTGTGTGTGTGTGTGTGTGTGTGTGTGTGTGTGTGTGTGTGTGTGTGTGTGTGTGTGTGTGTGTGTGTGTGTGTGTGTGTGTGTGTGTGAGAGATGAGTTTGTTTGTGTTGTTCTGCAGGTCTGTGAGGGAAAGAAGCGTGTCTTATTCGTTGGTATTTCCTGTGGTTTATCCGTAAGTCACTTTAAACGAACCAGAATCTGAGTTATTGTTGAACAGGATGTTATTTATGAGTCAGAATATTGCAACCTTGCAGAAAGCCGAAGCTAATATGTGTAGATATGGATTGTTGCGACATTAAGGCTCCTTTTGTAGCCGGTCAGCTGGATCTCTGCCTGCAGAACCCTCAGGTCTACACCCCTGTTCTTGTGGGCTTCAACCCCACACATCAGGCCAGGTGTGTGTGTGAACTTCACTCTTTTTTCCATTCATGTTGACTAGTTGTAAATGTTAACATCCAAATGTTTTAGGGACGAGCCGATCCCGGGATGCAGCTTCACTTTCCGCAGCGTGGTGCAAAGGATGGAGGAGCTCGCTAAAAGTCAAAAGGCCTTCCTCATCAACCCAGCAGTCGGGGTAAGAAACTCTCCTTAAAGGTGTCAAGATATCATGTAGTGCAAATCGGATGGAGTGACAGCCCTTCAGGTGCTCCTGTGTGTGTCTGTGTGTTCAGCCGGAGGCCATCAGCGGCTCCTCCAGGATGAAAGGAGGCAGCGCCACTAAGATCCTGCTGGAGGTGGTGCTGTCTGCTGCTCACGCTGCAGCCTTCACACACACACCCATCACTCAGCAGTAAGCATGGCGGATGTTAGAGAAATCTCACTCGTCTCTGGCTTGAGCTTCAATCTCAGGATC
>NW_011346990.1:160782-171749 GCF_000735185.1 Notothenia coriiceps | reverse complement strand
ACTTTCGGGTCTAATAATGTGGCCTTTTTTGGCAGATTAACTAAAGGTGTGCGGCTGCTACTGTGAGGAAGTATCAGCCTGAAATTACAATGGGCTTTAATGGAGGCATGTTGAAAGTTTTTGTCACTTCATGCCCTCAAGAGGCATTTTGTTTAATTATTTTTTGCTTTATTATTTGTCATTTTTTATGAGATGTTTTCCTACGTTTGTCATGAAAAAGTATGTCTTAGGAATGTAGGGTTTGGGAATTATGGCAGTTTAAAAAAAATATATGAAGGCAAATTTCAAGATTTCCTACACTCTAGCTGTGACATCACGCACTCTAGTAAATGTTAAAATCTGAAGAGGTCTGAACAATGTTCAATATCTCTAAAATTAAGAATCAGATTTAAAAGTTGTGTTACACAAATAATGTCAGAAAGATGTGTAGCATTTTAAAGTTGGAATGAGGTTTCTGAGTGAAAGTATGAATGAACAGTTAGCAGTTGAAGTCGCATGAAGATTTGTTGAAGTCTGAAGAATTTCTCCATTGACTTCAATGGTTAAAAATGGGATGTATTATGGGATGTATCTCTGGAATTATGAAAGTTATGAATGATAAAAGTAATAGCAATCGATTCCCGACCGAGCTGAACGTTTTGATGTTCGAACGGAGTTTCTGCGATGTTCAATGCGGGAGGAGAAGACCGGCAAAATAACGGGTGGAATAATAAGAATAAAGAATTCCGTGCGTATAAGAACAGATAGTGATGATAGTCAAAATGATAGTCATAGTACAACCTAGTCTCAACATTGAGTTATTGTTGCTCTACTTTGGCTTACAGCTATCAGCAGGTTAATGGATCATCTTCATACAGTATTTGGTCAGCTTAATTTCATGACCTTCCAATTGCTAGACTGCAAAGCTTGTACGCTTCAGTGGAACTCTTTTCACAAGGTGATAAATATTCGTCCATGAAACAGGCAGGATATTTAGACGCACAAAACTTGGCACACGGATTAACAATGTGAAACGTAGGTAACTGATATGGTTATTGTGTTTGGGGGGCTTTTAAACTGGAACAAACGAGCCCTCACTGTTATTTTTGACAGGCAGGTAAAGTAATGTAGATAGACAAAATATTCCACAAGTAATGTCTACTCAATTGGTCCAGTTTCCAACGGTCAGGGCAAAAACACTACAGCGTCAACCTACGTCCCACAATTATCACACGTGGGGGGGGATAGGACCCATTCAATTCTGCATTCAGCCATAATGTTTTGCATGTTACAGCAGGTGGCAATGGTGAAAAGCAAAAGAGCAACAACTCTGTTTCAGTTGTACCATAACATTTGAGGATATTGTATGTTGTCAGAAACGAACATCACTTCCTCTTTGTGAAGCATTTCTGTTGTTGAGCATTTGTAACAAAAAAGCTGACCGTGGGAGACTTTTTGGGGGTTGGAAAAAAAATAAAGAAGAATAAACACATCTAGAGTTTATGGGAAAAATAATTACAATAGTTTTCCTTTTTATTTACAAAAGTAGCTGTTCTTGTTGTTTGTGTAAGCTATATAATCTAAATGTAATAACATAGGAACAGGAATACAAAAAAAGTTAAGATCAAAGGGTGAATGTGGTTTGTAGTAAACTAGCTCTACTAGCTGAGAACTGTTTGATACAAATAAATGAAAGAAACCAAACCATACTGGTCATATTATTGGTCATATTGTTATACTTAAATTAACTTTTAACATATGAAGCAATGTGGCTGGTTATGACAGACCAAGTTAGCATTCTGTACCTCCTGATCCAAGGTCGATTTTTTGTTTATCTGCTTTAATTTAGATTGTGTGACAATTGACTTTGAGCTGCACCTTGTGTCTGTCATGTGATATATAAATAAAGCTTTATTATTATCAGCATTTTCAAAAGTTTGAGTTAGTGGTCAGTTGTAGAAGAAACTATGTGGCCATTCCAAAATCTAAGAATAGGAAAATATTAGGGCATTTAGTTTGGAAAATGACCACATGCCAGCAACACATGCAGATTTTCAAAATCTCATAGTGTTACTCTTTTAATCTACTGCGCTCAAACCTTAGTCACTCCTGTGAACCACACCCAATCCACTTCCTAAATCATGCAGCAGGTTTAGGGAAGCTCTTACTGGCAACACAATCAATGTTATTTATTTCCAAGGAATGTAACATGACACCACTAAAATGTTACTGACAAAAGAACTTGCAAAAAGAAAAACATGAATTCTTTAGGTTTATGGTTTGAACTGGGAGTTTAACATGTGATTTAAAGTGTAGTTCTACTTAGCAATAAATTGTTTAAACCTTAAAGGGGCTTAAACATGCTAAACTTTAATACAACATTTAAATACAATGCAAAGTGACTAATATAAAATTGGACCATAGATATTCAGATTGTTTATTACAAGATTTTACATAAAAGTAATGTCTCTCACCCAGTTTGCGTCAGGCCAGGTAAGCATGCAGAACACAATGGTGTTTTCTGATCCGGCATCCAGCTCTCTCGGCAGTTGAACGCTCACTTTGTCACTATCGCTGTAAGAATTGTCTGACCTTACCTATATCAGAAGCACAGAGTGAAGAATGGAAACCTTACATTTTAAATACCTGTAACATAATAATAGAACTCTCAGACATTTGTATCGAAGAGTAGTTTCACAGAATGGTCGACTACCCAACTATCAGGAGCAGCTGTCGTGAATTGAGGGTTTTATAATTAGATGTGTCCAGGGATATTAAGACTTAGAGTAGGCCCTTAGTTAAATTAAATAAGAAGTATTCAAGAAGAAAAAAGGTCCATTCAACCATGCTAGCAGCTCATTTGAGTTTGTACTTAAGCATCTCAGAGCATTGAGCAAAATGCTAATGTTGGCATAATGTGATCGTTGAAGTTGGTTTTCAAATGATTATATGTTTGTGTTTAGTTTTCATCTAACCATGCTAAAATTTGCTAATCATGACTTATGATGGGAGTAAAGGTGCTGGTAGAAAAGTCAGGGATCACAAAAGTGATAACAGTTGGATCAAGGGAACATGGATGTGCCTTCAACATTTCTCCATTCATTTCAGACATTGCTATGCCATACCCTAATACTATTACTTACCTTTTTATCACTTGCATGAATTGCAAGGCCTTTGAAGGGGACATTTGGTTTGTACAGGAAGGCCACCGAATTGTTGAAAGACAGTGATATAGACTCATTCACCTCTGTTTCCTCCAGAAGCCGTTCAAGGGTCTCAATGGCTCTTGTTGAAATTAAAGGACAAACTATTTTAAATAGCATTCTGATTTTACAACCGTTTTCCTTAAATCATATCTGGTGAGCTATTAGTTTTGTACATATCACTCTACTCAGATGCAAACACAAATATAACCCCTCAACAAATATAAAATGTTTTCTTATAAATAGGTTGAGATGTTTACTCGATAGGGTTGCAGTGGTGTCTGTGTTCCATAATTCCTTCCACGGTTTCTGGATAACCTGTAGAGTAAAACAAGGATTTATTGAAATATAATATATTCTCAAGAAGTGTATTTAAAATAAAATAAATATTTGAGATCTTACTTTGTATCTTTTTTTTGGAAGTGTTGCGTTTATGATACAGAAGTGAACCTTCATTGGAACCCTCATCTGAACATTTATTGGAACCTTTATTGGAACCCTTATTGGAACCTTTATTGGAACCCTTATTGGAACCCTCATCTGAACCTTTATTGGAACCTTTCTTGGAACCCTTATTGGAACCCTCATCTGAAGCTTTATTGGAACCCTCATCTGAACCTTTACTGGATCCCTCATCTGAAGCTTTATTGGAACCCTTATTGGAACCTTTATTGGAACCCTTATTGGAACCTTTATTGGAACCCTCATCTGAACCTTTATTGGAACCCTCATCTGAACCTTTATTGGAACCCTCATCTGAACCCTTATTGGAACCCTCATTGGAACCCTCATCTGAACCTTTATTGGAACCCTCATGTGTGCCTTGGCAGTCTCACTCATCTGAACCTTTATTGGAACCCTCATCTGAACCCTTATTGGAACCCTCATCTGAACCCTCATCTGAACCCTCATCTGAACCCTCATCTGAACCTTTATTGGAACCCTCATCTGAACCTTTATTGGAACCCTCATCTGAGCCTTTATTGGAACCATATAGCAAAGACAAGACCAGCCAACAGAGGAACCAACTCTTCATTCTGTGAAAGGAAGAAGATTCATTTAGAACAACAACCTTTTTAAAAACACATGTCATAAATGAACGACAAATGAATAGTCATTCAGTAGAATAGTCCCCCACACTCACACAACTTAAGACTAAGACACCACTGTATAGTAATTATGCCAAAGTGCAATAACATTACAAACAAGACTACGGCAAATACTGTTGTGCAATAACACGTACGTGCAATTTGTAAGTCAGTAAAATGTACTTTGAATGTAACTTGACCATTTTAGTAATTTTTAAAATTGCCTTTTTATTTGATCTTGATTGATGTTGATATTTTTTTGTCTCTATCTTCACTTTTGCTGTAACAATTAAAATGTCCCCTCTGTAGGACGGATAAAGGTATTCTGATTCTGACTAAATATTGACCTCTGTGATTTCCTTTACTTGAGCCTTACAAAGGCAAAGAGGGAAGTTCCAAAAATCATTAAGACTTTTATCAGTTCGAAAAGCTAAATGTTATGGTTCTGAAGTAAGAGTATCAAAACAAAGCCTACCTTTTCATGTTGCTGGATCAGTGTAGAAACGGTTTTGCCGTAAGGATATTCAGAGTACAGCTTATGTGACTACAGGACAAAAGCAAGTGAGGAAAACTAAATGTTGGGGCTTTATGGGAAGTAAAGCAACAAAAAAAAACATAACAACATGTAAATGGTATTCTATGTTAAAGAGGAAGCAGCCACAAACCAATGCAAAAAATACCTATTGTGTCACTTACTTCTGTTACCTCCAAATATGGGCTCACATTAAATAATTGAGGGAAGATAGTACTTAGCATTGAACACTTGTCTTGCATTCTCTATTAGGCCCTAACTCACAGTTTTGATTAGAAGCTGGTTTATCCTAAACAGCACAACATTGGTCAATATGCAACACGTCACTTGGTTTATGGCTGCACGTCACAACTACCACCAACAGAGGGGAGTAGAGCGTTTAAAGAAAAATCTAGTGAGACAAGCTGTTTAAAATGAAAAGCAAGCGATCCATCCTTACATTATCTTTTTACAGGGTGTTAACTCTGCCTTTGTCAGACCACTACGTTTCCAGCCCTAATTTTCTTGCTTTGGAAAGCCACCATAAGCACCAAGGCTCCTAGAAGAAGCCTGTGGAAATGTTTACAAGAAGTAGAAGTTGCACAGTTAAAAAAGAAAAAATTGTAGCCTTTATTGTTGGTAGCTGAGGAAAACATAAAGCGATCTAACAGTGCGTCAACATTAATACCACTATGAAACACAAGAGGGAAAAGTTACCTTTTTCTGCGTTAATTAAATATATTTGACGCATAACATCAACATACTAAAGGCTGTAGAAGAGATATGAGTGTCATTCCTAATTCTGTTGAGATCACTGGTGTGTGGGCAGGTGTTGACTGATGTTAGCCTCTGGGGTTAAAACCTACCTGAGACAAACATCATACAAAGAGACCATTGAAGCAGAGTGACTCACATAAAGCAGGTGCTGATCCTTATGAGTAACTGGAAAACCCTAAGTGATAAAACATCCCTTTTATTTGTAAGTACATTTGCCTTTTTAGTTGTCAGCAAAAGTCACACAAATTATACAATGGCGATTTCCAAGAAGTCAAATTATTACCACTATTTTTTCTCCAAACAAGTTGGATTGCTTGAAAATGTCACGTGTTGTTTCCATTTGTCAAAAGTAAAACGGATAACAATTGCTGAGTAACATTTCAATGTATTAAATGAACTGAAGCTCAAAAAAAGAGGCTTACCAACAACCTTTGTGTATGTTCAGTAAACTGTGACACCTCTTGTGTTGACCTCAGGCCAAAATTTATTTAGCCTTTTAGACATATTTCCCTGCAATATCAAGCAGGGGTAAGTGCATAGTGAATTGCAAAAGGCAAGACAGTATTGACAAATGCAAACAGGTACCGATTCAAGTTGTTCTTTTTTTATTATATGTGAGACTTAACAAAACAACTTTGTTTAGCATCTACGCATATCTTACTATTAACCTTATGTCTTTATTTACTTTTCATACTCATTTTGGCCACAAGAGGCTGCAATGCACTACTAAGCAATGTATCCATGTGTTCTTAAACATATATGTAAGGCATGTAAAGTAATTATGACATTTTAAATTATCTGTTTTCACAGATGAAAAAAAAGTCACTTTGACAAATTATCCTGTCAAAGCTTATTGTATGTGGCAAAATCGTTTCAAAATTGAGTGAAACAAACAGTAACACCATGGTCATATCAGTTAATGAATTGGGTTAATAACCCTTTTATTATGTTTATCTCTTAATGGTGACTTCAAATCTCATAGCTTATCAGTACATGTACCTGTTACATTCAGTATTTGTACGTGTGTGACACACATTGGGGGGAGGGTCATGGTTGCTGGCGTCCGCCTCGGGCTCTTCCTCCGCTCCCTGTCCCACTTCCACCTCCATCCGTCCGGTTGTGAAGCATTGTAGTGGTCAGCTCCATCAAGTCAGCCACTGGAAAATAGGACAAAGCCGGAAATGATTTGCCTTCAAAATAAGAGACAACTAAAATATCAGACCTGGCAGGAAACTTTAATAGTTAATAAAAACAAATATTATTCCTGAGTCATTATGCTACTTGTTACGTGAGCTCCCTCAAACATTTGCATTTGTTTAACTGTTAAAAGGCCAATATAATTGAGAAGGAAACACGTCACATTCTGCATGGAGAAAATAACTTTCTTTATTATACAGTATTCCCTTTTTCTTCTGCTTTCAAAACCGTCAGAGACGAAAGAATGATTCAGACTGCGTACCTTTTATTTTGGCAGCCATGACAGGGACACCTCGCTGATGTGCTGCCACGCTTGACGCTCTCATCTCCACGTTTGGTACTGAAACCCCACCAACAGAGGACCACTGTCCGTGCTGCTTCGGTAGGAACACAACAGAGCCACGGAATCAGGATAAGACTGATAGCAACTAAGTATCGGCTTCCGAGACGGTTTCCTCTGGCAAAAGGGAACAACTGGACGTAGAGGGCTCTTTTTTTTTTTTTACAAGAGGTCGCGAGCTATAACTGCCGTTGCCACTTACAGCTACGACACTGCTCGAGCTGCTGCTGAAGGAGTCAAGTGCGGTGAACTTTCATGTTGTCGCCGTTTCAGATTTCTAAACTTTCTCAGGGTACATTTGAATGCACCCGAATAGGCATTAACACGACATGAGTTCATTTACCCACTGTATTTGAACATGTCAGCAGTAGGCTACATTATTTACTCAAAAGCATTTCTGGGTTATGCACACTTTGCTGATAGTGGGCACTGCTGGAGACATTGTTGCTCTTTTAAAGTGCACTTTCAAGGTTACTAACAGGGCAGCGACTTTGATGTTAATTAAATGAGTCGGGCGCTCTAGTGGGTAACTCCCGCTAGAGATAACAGAGCACAGTAGTCAAAGAAAGGTGAGACTGACTGTTAACGCTGTTAAAACGACTTAAAGGAGAAACCTGCATGGAGGTTCACATATGACAAGTCGACGACATTTATGGAGGGTCAGTTTGTAGTGCGGCTCTGGCTGTAAAACTGAAATGGGGCTCTTTTCCAGGATACAAGTGCACAGTTGAAGACCGTCGTATAATTCTCACTTGGGAATAGTTTACAACCATCGTATCAGGGTTTTTACCACTTAAACCAACAGTACTGTAAAAACCTTTCAAAGACACCCTAGTTTATCCTCTGGGATTTAACCACTACTGATTTCCCTCGCGCCCGGACCATGGCCTCCTCCTCGCGGAACAGCTCCTTCTGGTTGCTCTGGAGACGCACCTTCCTCGCGATGGGGCTGTGCGCGCTCGTGGCGTTTGGAACAGCGGAGGGTGACAGCGCCTTCAACTCAGAGGTAAATACACAGCAGCGTTATTAGTGACTATACTGACTGACTAATGCTCTATGCTTAGGCTATTAACTGCCATGAAACCATGAGGCTGGTTCTTCCTCTTGCTATAAGCAGTCACTAAAGTGTTGTATACAGTCGTGCTACTATAGGCCTATTAATGTAATTTTGTTTCTTATTTAAATCCACTAATATAAACCAGTGTAACAGCTTCAGACATGAGAAAGTCATCAACAATGATGCAGGACCACCCAGTGCACACCAGCTGGTTGATGATACTTGTATTAATTATATTATTGTAACAATGCTCTAACTAAATGCATATTTTCCCGTAGAGTGCACTTGGTGAGGAAAACATATTGATTGGCAGGTGTGCAGTCTTTTTTGTTGTTGCATTCATTTACATCGCAAGGCTTTCACAAATCTGTCTGTAAGGGACATTCACATCTATAATATCCACCTCTTTAATGGAACATGTTTTAGGTAAGATGATTTTTTTTTCCTCTAGGCATCCCCATCACACCATTCTCAAAAACAATTATTTGGACCCCTCTTTCATATTTGCTGAACTAGAAAAAACACATGCTATAGCAAAACTGATCACCACCTTAGTAGCCATTGTAAAGGTAAGTACTTAGAATATTAACTTGCACCTCTTAACCATAAGGAACACATGTTTTAGCATTATTTAGGCGCGTAATTAGACGCCAAGGTGTGCCATAGTAACAAGTTTGAACTTGAACCAGCACTTCTTGACATTTTTCTTTCACCAGTCCAGCTATTATCTAGAACACTTGACTGTTTCAGAGTATTGAAAGGTGATTAATGGTGGAGCTTTTAGTTTGTTGTTTGCCAAAGAGAGACAGACAGACACCGACAGACGAAGGAACCACCCGGTCATTAGAGGTGACCATGCATTTCCAAACTCATTGACCAGGGGGGTCTGCTTGTTAGCCAGGTTACAACATACAGTTTGTGTGTGTGTGTGTGTGTGTGTGTGTGTGTGTGTGTGTGTGTGTGTGTGTGTGTGTGTTTGTGTGTGTGTGTGCTAATGTGTCTCGCTGACAAGAGATGGAGGGTTTACACAATGTGTGGACTGATGAGATATTGCTAATCGCTTGTTGCTAAATGTGTGTGTTTGTGTGTGCCAACTGAAATAGTAACAACACATGTTGACACATCTGGAATGCTCCATAGATCTCTGAAGGTAAAGTGCATCCTGAACGCAGTGCACGTCAACTTTATTAATGGCTGCTGTTCAGGGGCGGACTGGAACTACAAATCAGCCCGGGACTCTCGACTGGCCCACTTCGGTACCGCCGGCCCACCGCGGTACCGCAAGTAAATACCGCTAGTAAATTGTCGACGGGGGTGCTAGTGACTTACCGCAGAGGTAGACATTAAGGGTAAAATACCACTGGCCCTCTGGGCCGGTGGACTTGTATTATCACTGGCCCCACCATTGTAACCACTGGCCCGGAGCATTCGTCCAAAAAAAAAATCGACTAATAATGAAGAAAATGTACACATTTGTTGCAATAGTAATTTATGCACTAACTACATTACTACTTGAATCATCATTTCTTCCTCATTTTCCTCAATTGTTCATATTTGGTTTATTAAAATAATGATATTGTGGTCATTGTTAAAAAATGTCTGCTATTATGAGTATTATTATTTGTATAAAGCGCTTTCTGCCTTCCTGTCATTAGGAGTTAGAAATGTAATGGCTATGTCATTGATTAGATTAGAACCTTCATTATCCTAAACTGCTGGGACATTTCCCTAAAGCCAATACCTTTATATTGTCTACTCTTCACTTACTTGTCAGCATAGGTCGGCATCAGTGGCGGCTGGTGGAAAATATTTTTGGTGGGGCTGTTGATATAGTGAGTAAACATTTTTTTTTGGGAGAAATGACCCCTTAAATTGGGACTTCTGGTGATGTAATGGCCCCATAAAATCGTGGTTCTAGGGCCAGGAACAACCAGGCTGAGTCGGGCTGAGTATGCTAAACTAGAGAGAGAATCGCTGTCAAGGGGGCTACAACTACAACAAGATGAACATATTTGACCGTGATTTAATTGTAATACACGTTTCAAAATGATGCCGAAGTAACAACATACTGATACCGGATAGTAAAAACCATGAATTAAGGCTTTGACAAGTCTGCAGACAGACGGCAGGTGAAAAACCTTTTAAAATGCGTGTTTTCTAATGGAGATTTGTTGTAAATTCCCCGACCATCCACACTCACAACAACGACCTATACAGACATAAATAAACCTATAGGTTACTTACGTAACCCCAGTTCTCAGAGTAACATGAAGTGAGATGTCTCACTATGGGATGCGCCTCATCGCGGAGCAAACAGAAGCATCAATCTCATTACGCCAATCCTGATTGGCTGGTGATCTTGACGTCAGCGTCAGGGAATCCACCCCCTATAAGTAGCTTGCGCTACGCCGCATGCGTCATTCAAAATAAGCACCTCTTCTCGCTTCACCATAGCAAGGAGGGCCGTCTGGTGAGACATCTCACTTCATGTTACTCTGAGAACTGGGGTTACGTAAGTAACCTATAGTTCTCATTCATAACACTCCGTTCGATGTCTCACTATGGGATATTGTAGCTCCCGTATTGCCAGACGAGCTTATCTCGAAAGTCACCAAGACCAACCAGAACTTAACAGTTAGAGCTCTAACTCAGCAGGGGGCCCAGCACTGCATGGGCCACACTGGGAGCAGAGACGTCTAATCTGTAAAAGCGGACAAAAGTGAGCGGCGAGAACCAGCTCGCTGCTGCACAAATGTCTTGGATGGAAACACCCCTGAACAAAGCCCAGGATGTAGCCAGACCACGAGTCGAATGA
>NW_011346990.1:150722-160750 GCF_000735185.1 Notothenia coriiceps | reverse complement strand
GGGTACACTGTGTATGTGCGTATTCCACTGTAGCGCCCGGTACATTAATGGGAAACCCTGTACATGTTCAATACATTTGTAACACTGTACACATGAACGTTTCTTTTTCGGTTCACCAAAAAACAATCTCACTCCAAGCTGAACTCAAATGTTGGCAGCCCTGTGTTAGGACTCCTAGCCTACATTGTTCTATAAAGAGTGCATTCTGTAGATATGCTTTTTGATTTATTTTATCATGGCTATACTTAGTAAAGTTTTGGTTTTGAAAATTATCTGTCATTGTCCTTCATGTCCTTGCCATGCAATTGTAGACAGAATCCATTTGACACGCTTTAGAATTAACAACCATAAACTTCTTATTGAATATGGTCGATACACAAATACTCCTGTAAATGACAGGTTGTGCAAACATTGCCATGAGATTGAGGATGAAAATCAATTCCTCTTAGAATGTAAACGTCATTATAAAACTTTTGATAAAGTCAATTCAATCTTTAATCCAGAACTAATAGTAATAATAATAATTGTAAAGTATATAATGCTAAGAAGAAAGGGCTGTACCCGTAAAATGTACCCACCTTTCATTTATTGGTTCAACCAAAGAGGTGCGTTTCACATCCTTCATGGCAACCAGTGCTGTTCTCAATACAGCTTTTTCTAACACCACAGTGTCGAATTCCCTGTGTAAACATATGCAATCCAAGTCGTCTGTGAACAGTTTATTTTCAAGCTCATGACAACATATGTTCATAAGAGGATTGTCCATGGCTACACACCGATCGCAAGTACACCATTCATGTACAGGTTTCCCTACTCGCCCCCCGAAATCAATTGCACGAGTAAAGGGATCGTCTCCAGCAAGATCACCGTGCTGTTCATCCTCATCGTCACTGTCCCCGGATTCCTAACGGTTCTGGCCACTTGGCTCGAACCTGTATGGATGAATTCCCCCATCCAATCTCTCCACATTGCTCAAAACTTCTTCCTCCGCTGACGAGTCCGAACTCAAATACTCCGTCATGTTTTCGTCGAATGAGCTGTCTTGTTTACAAAGTGAACGCATAGATGACGTCACGACCTAGTTTATCGGATTATGTGACTACTGAAAATGGCCAAAATGGCAGCTGCCTGACGGAATATACAGGTTTTGATAAAAAAGAGCTATAAAATCATTATTTACCGGGGAATATCGCTGATTTCTTCAGGGTATGGTTTAAACATAATGTTTCACTAAATACTGAAGTTTTTATTAACTATCTAATGACTGGACCCTTCCTTTAAGGCTGATGGATTAGAAAGAACTTGCCAACCTACCAAATAGGATATTCTTGAACTGAACGCCAACAACCGATATTGTTTCCACCAGTCAGTTCTTTACTGGATGGCTATGTTTATAATAACAAACTTATTACACAACATGGGTAAAATAGAGAGAACAGCAATACTTCAGGTACAGAACACTGTTGATTAGGGCTGCTCGATTATGACAAAAATCATAATCTCGATTATTTGGGTCAATAATTGATATCACGATTATTAAAAACAATCATCCATTTACTTTGAAAACATCCATTTATTGAAAAAAAAAATTGAACAGTATGTTTTTAACAGTTGATTACCCTGAACTTTAAGTATAATTCAACTGAAAAAAAAAGAAAAAAAAGGCAATAATCTTTTTATTTCGATTATGTTGTTTTCATAATCGTTGCAAGCCAAAATCGTAATTACGATTCAAATATGATTAATTGAGCAGCCCTACTGTTGATTGTCTTCAAGGGGCCCTATTATGCTTTTTGGGGTTTTCCCTTTACTGTATTTAGTTATATTGTTATTTCTTTTGCATGTAAATGGTCCGCAAAGGCTTATCCTTGGATTGTGAAACAGCACAATTTTGTTGTATTGCCTCAGTGGAGAAATGTAATAAGCACCTGTTGCTTTTATTCTGACAATTTACGATGATTTAAATGTGATTTAAAAGCAACATAAAGTGTTTGCATTTATGTCTGAGATTTAAATCACTTTTATTCTGACAAGTATGGCAAATGACAGAAGCTTGTATTAGCTGCAATTTGCACTTGATGACTTAAAGATGTCTTGCTGTTGTCGGTTGATGGGACTGCTAATCTTCAGCCTTACCACTAATCATTTGATAGGAGAGACTCTGAATTTAGGAACTAACTGGTTGTCTGGAGCAGGGAAGGTGAATGTTTCTCTGGAGTCCAAGGGGAACATTTGTTTTCTCTCAAAACAGCTATACATGCCGTATAGTGTACTTTCTAAAATAAAGAACGGGTAAAGAAGGACTTAGATCAACATATAAAATGACACTACACGTAAAAGTGTTGTTTTGTTTGGTTCAAAGCAGCCTGTATCTGTGACACAAACCCACACTGTGTTGGATTGTGTTGAGTCTACATTACACCCAGGGGCGCCGTAAGGGGGTGAAAGGTTAGGACGATTCTAAGGGCCCGTGACTGAAAGGTGCCCCAAACATTTTTAGAACATTAAGAACAATTTTTTAAGTAACCTTTCATCAATCATCAACAATTAACATTAATATAAAGTTAAATTGATAATGTACTCACTACACTTACGATTCATTTCACTTTTTTTCTGCCAAAAGTTAATTATCCAAAGCCTCTGTACACCTCTCTCTATTTACATGTAATGGTTTGGTCCTGCCTCCAAATGATGTGCGGTACCGCTCTTTCTGGCAAAGAGTGAGAGCATGTGAGGAGCAGGGATGTTAGTACTTACGTGTGTGCCATGTCTCAACCACTCACAAAGTCAGGCTTTCAAGAAAGAAAAGAAAGGAGAGAAAGACAAGAGAGAGGGACTAAAGTTTTTCAAAAGAAAAGGTGGGTGGTCCATGGTGGAAATTAGTCTGTTAGCTAAGCTTAGTCCATTGTACATAATAATTGTAATGTTTTGCTGACATTAAGTACTGGTAATATCTTCACAGAAAATGAAGAGGTTTTTCATTTCACTCCTCTTTTAGCTGACATTTAATAAATGCAGGTACATTTTTAGCAGCTATTCATACTAAATCAGTTGTCCCTCCCCCTGGTGCCAGGACCAACAGATCCATATTCAGGCTCCGCAGCGCTGTCCCCCCATAATGCTTTGCAGTCTTGCCATGCTGTCCATTGAAAGCCAGTTGGCTAGAAGGCTGGACTTCAAGGACTTGATCAGTGACTTAGCCTGTAAGAAGGCTAGGCGCTGGACTCTTGGTGAGTAAGGCTGAGCAAGGGCTCGCAATAACTGTTGAAGGGCAAGGCTATGGTAGCGATATTGGATCACACAGAAGACGCATGATGAGAAAAAGACTGAGAACAGGTAATAGGCTCTGATTTAGCACCACCATCAGGCCTCTTCACTTCCATTTCCGTTTTGTTGTCCGTTTACACTTTAATACCCGCTTATTTTGTAGTTGGTATGTATTTTAATAAAAAAATCTGCTGCTTATGTTATTTTTTTTGTTATAGCATTTTATAAATGATAATATTGGTGTTAATGTTCACTTTATTTTAATTTAAGAGGTCATGTATATTTAAGTTATATTTATTTAGATTTATGAATGTTCCATTCAAAAATGTTATTAAAAAGGCATGTACACCATAAAAGATGACTATTGAGATCTATTGTCAGGAATGTTAGTCTTATATCAAATAGTGAATTCTACTGTAGAATGTTGCACGTCTGCACAGTGTTATATGTTCACAGCTCAGTGTCAGTAAGTATTGTGCGGTTAGTATTGGACTACAAGATAGAGGCAAGCCTGTACAGGTAGAGTTATTTAAAGCATAAATGAGTGGGTTGGGTTCTGGAGGTGTGGTTACAGCAATTGTGCTTGGTTGGCGTGGCCTGGGTCTGGTGGTGGGGCCCAATGTGATATCTTTTCATGGGGCCCAAAATCCCTGGCGGCGCCCCTGATTACACCTACTCTACAGTTTCTTCACATACTGAAATCTAAAATTAAATCTGATCCTCACTTGTCAGTTGTGGTTTAATCCATGTGTTGAGGAGTTGGCCCGAGACCTTTACTCCTACTCTGTCTGGACAAAAAGGATGAAGTGGGAAGGAAGAAGAATGACGGAAAAGGGAAAGATTTTGTGTGTGGCGAGCATTTTAGAAATCTTGATTCAAAAAGGGGAAATGCCCCGGCAAATTTATTTATAAAACCCGGAAAGAGAGACCAAGATGGATATAGAAAGTTGACGATCAGTCTCAGCTGTGCAGCATGTGATGGCTGAATGTGACAGCTGTTCTCTAACTGACACACACACACACACACACACACACACACACACACACACACACGTACACACACACTCACACACACACACACACACACACACACACACACACACACACACACACACACACACACACACACACACACACACACACACACACACACACACACACACACACACACGCTGGGCCTGGGACTCCAAGGCATCTTAGGAAATACAATGGACCCTCTTGTCTGAAGAGAAAGAACTGTGAGAGAAAACTTGCCAATAGGAGTAAGAGAGCGGATAAGCCCATAAAGAAACGTGATAAGAGAAAGCCGTAGAAAGAGTATGCAAAAGGTGTACAACAACAATATGTTAAAGCAGAGTAACAGTAGGGAAGTGGTAATCAGTGACTTATTGCTGCACATAACACGACAACTTCCTCAATCCGTATCCTCTTTGTATTCATGTAATCTGCAACGTACTGTCCCTCCACATTCCAGCCCCTTTCACCCCAGTGATTGGCTATCACCACTTCCACAACTCTGACATTGCTCAAGGGATGGGATGGGGCAGGGGGAAGATATGAGATGGGAACGGGAATCTCTGAGCATGTAATAGGGTTATGCATTGGGCATTTCTGCTCTTTGCCAAATCATGTTTTTTAAAAGGGCCGTGTCATCAGGGATTCAGACTAACTTTTCTAGCACTGGTGCTACTAACATGGGAGTGTAGTGTCTATGAGAGGAACTCTCTCTGGGAACTTTGGGATTTAGACTTTGCAGACCATTTGCGTTCACAAAAAACAATATAACACAAAACAGCAAAGGGAAAACCCCAAAAAGCATAACAGAGCCCCTTTAAGTATACATAATACTTTTATACTAGTACAATTCTGTAGCAAATATTGTACTTTTTACTCAACTACATTTAAATGACAACTTAATAATACAAACTATAAACATCAAGAGAGTATTTGTACTCCTGGTGCACGAATGCTAGAGTAAATAACTTGCAGTCTTGAGCCTTGTATCCGTTTTCCTCTCTAACTCCATGTGCGCTGCGTGAAATCTTCAAATTGAACTAATGAAATTCTCTTCCTCCTGCTATCTTTGTCTCGCTCTCAAAACTCCATTTACTTATCCGTCCTGTTGGTAAGACTTTGAGGGGTAGGAGATGGCAGCGTACCAAGCCTTAAAATAAAAGCTCTGTTAGTATCTTGGCTGACATTGGGGTGGACACACACATACACACACTCCAACACACACACACTGCTGGCAGGTTTTATAACTCCTTGTATATTGCTGGGTCTTGTTTTGGCAGGTAAGCTCAAGGACTCTTTGAAAGACCATTTAATATACGAGGCCAAGCGTGTGCACGCGCACACACACACACACACACACACACACTCCTCCTGTTGTCTAAAACTTGCTTTGTATTCCGCCCAGCTTATGAGGGAAGGTGAGTGGCCATACTGAGACTTGACTGTTTAAGACGAATGGGTTTTGAGGAGGGGGGGGGGGTTCAAACGCCTCCATACATCTTCCAAACAGCACTATAGCTCTTCCCTTGTCCAAACCACAACCTGCTGTAAACACAGGGAACAGAGAAAGGGTGTGTAGATACAAGATCAGATTCAGCTAACATAAAGGCATTTCCCTTTTGTATCAAGTGCTATCACTGCAGCAATGAGTACCATATGGAGATGCTGATCACAGAGGAGCAGGGAAGGAAGCAGCTGGAAAAAGACACATGTAGGAGATTACACAGGACACTAGGTTGGCTTCTTCTTTTGATTACCTTTATGGGAATTCGGGACTAGAGTGGCGCAGTATTGAGTCCTAAAACCCTAACACAAGCTAGAGATGTACCCTTTGAGTTGTAAAACACGTACAAAACAAAATATCTCAGTAAGTACACCACTAGCGAATGTCTGAAGCTTCTATCTGTCATAAAAACGGCAGTTGCTAACAAGTTAAATGAGACGACTAAACGTCATCCCGCCGAAGTTTAGCCGCCTTCAGTTTAGCTGCCTTTAGCTTAGCCGCCTTTAGTTTAGCAATGGTGACGTAAAGTCATGTGACAGTTTGTTTATAGCTGTTAGTTTAACACGTCTGTTGTATGCATTTACCCTCAATAATCATAGTCGGATTAATATGTGGAGATTTTCCTGTGATACTTAAACAACCGAATGTGTATGTATCATAAACGTGTGTTTGCTGGAGATTTTGCACAGGACAACCAAAACTCTACCTCAACATAACCATCACAACCAGCTTTGCGACACAACACACAACTCTTTGTTTTAGGCGTTAGCTAACATTATCCAAACAACAAAAGCAAACAGCCTACTCACCACACTCGTTTATTTCTCCCAAACAACCAGATTTCACTTATTCACAATAGACAGGCTGATGACTTGGATCACCTGAAACACAAATTAAGGCCCCGGCCACACGAGGACGCATACGGCTAAACGCATAGGATTAACGCAAACGCAATCGCAAAAAAGCTTCCGTCCACACACAATGTTCACCGGATAGTGTCTGTCCACACGAGACAGCTCCGTTTAGCTCCAACCGCTGGAGAAGCTGCAGTACATATGCAGGAGCCTGTACGTGGCGCTGTAACTCCCTCCACAAAAGCAGCGAAGAAGCATGGTTGTCATGGTTGCACTTCTGTTTATTCTCCGCGGTAGGGGCCGAGGGAACCGGGCACAGTTTTTCGCCAGTCAACGTGTATTAAAGTTTTAATCTTTCGGAAAAAATTATAAAAGTACCGGTCAAAGTTCTTTTTTGTTATTTATTGAGCTTTAAAACAAATGAATAACGAATCTATATAATATAATAATAATAAAATACACGGAGCCTCTCTTTTCCCTCTCTCTCTTCTGACAGCATCAGTGTCTGTCTCAAGCAGCAGCTGATCCAGTAATGAGTGACCCGACAGTAAAAATAAACATATTTATAACTAGTTTAGGTCGTTTGAGAGGTAATTAAGTCATATTCGGTCGTCCTCGTGTTGCCGAACGGTCTATATGACACTAAACAGTAACGCAAACGACCGTTTTCGTCCTCGTGTGGCCGGGGCCTAAGAGCCAGCAGGCAGAGAACACACACACAGACCCCTATAGGAGTGGATCATCATTTTTTGATAATGATGACGCAATAGCCCCACCTCTCCCCACCTCTGCTGCTCACCCCCGCGTCAAAGTAAACAGCACACTGAATTCTGATTATTTATCTTTCTCTCGATATGGACATAAACGCGAGTGAAGTCTAATCTGACAGGACGGAGACACGCAGCTCTGCTCACCTGCAGCTCCTGCCGCTGTGATGCAGCGGGGAAAGGAGCAAAACACACACTTCAAGTCAGATCATCACCCTTAGCTATTTTTAATTACCTCTCAAACTACCTACACTAGTTATAAATATGTTTATTTTACTGTCGGGTCACTCATTACTGGAGCTGCTGCTTGATGCGGCCGCTGCTGCTGTCAGAAGAGAGGGGGGAAAAGAGAGGCTCGTGTATTTTATTATTATTATATTATATAGATTCGTTATTCATTTGTTTTAAAGCTCAATAAATAACAAAGAAGACCTTTGACCGGCACTTTTATAATTTTGTCCGGAAGATTAAAACTTTAATAACGACACGTTGACTGGCGAAAAAACTGCCCGGTTCCCTGCGGCCCCTCCTCACCGCGGAAAATAAACAGAAGGGCAACCTATGGACAACCATGCTTCTTCGCTGCTTTTGTGGAGGGAGTTACAGCGCCACGTACAGGCTCCTGCATATGTACTGCAGCTTCTCCAGCGGTTGGAGCTAAACGGAGCTGTCTCGTGTGGACAGACACTATCCGGTGAACATTGTGTGTGGACGGAAGCTTTTTTGCGATTGCGTTTGCGTTAATCCTATGCGTTTAGCCGTATGCGTCCTCGTGTGGCCGGGGCCTTAATTTGTCATTTTTCCCATCCAAATGGAAAGACACATCGCTTTTTGTCAAGGGAGCCGTCTGCAATGCTTAACTTCTGGGTTGGCTTCAAAATACGTCCTGACTGCAGCTTCGATTAACAATTTGAAACTGCTTTGGTTGGATGACCGTTAGCGGGTGCATTTCATCCGAGTGCTTTGTTTTTATCTTTTAGGCAGTTATGAAAATATTGAAGTACATTAGCTGACATGAACTACAATCAATAGGCCTACCTGCTTATTTACTAATCAGCTCTTTAAAGATTTTCTTTCTTTGGGGACGATGTTTGTTAATCTATCCTAGTGGAATTGTAACATTTTTTTTATTATTACATTATATTTTCATACAGCTGCTGTGATTACATTATTTGGTAAGGTTTTCATTATTTGACCATTGACTGAAACCCTCCCTTTTACAGTGATATGTCCACTCCTAGCATGCAAATATAACCAAGATACAGGAGTCCATCACGTTTGCATTCCAGGCATGTGTCCAAATACTTGCCTCATTTCTAAGTGACACGTTACTTTAGTGTTTTCCACTGAGGAGTGAGCACATGGGGTCCACCGCAACCAGCAACTTTTTTCTGACCCTCTGCCTTTTTTTTGCTGTCCTCCAAGAGCTTCAAGTTAAAACATTTTATTTTTATTTTCAATTCAAGTGCTGGTGAGGTTATATTGAATAAAATAATGTATGTATCTTACTAATCATAAATAAATTGAAAATAACTCTTCGCCTTGTTATATTTTTATTTCCTGTGGTTCATTTAATTAATATTCGAATGTCTTCTATTTGTTTCATAAGAATGTAATCTCTTATTATATATTATATGTTGTTGTGTTGTCTATACAGTTTTTGCTGTTTGTGATTGTCTAGCCGGTCTATACTGTTGTGTTTTTCTAGCTATTCTGTCTTCTGTATTGTATTGATTATTATTGTCTTATGTATTTTGTTTTATCTCCACCTGTTCTTCTATTTGTTGGCCTGTTCGTGAGGAGAGTATATAAGATAGTTTCAGGGAAGATTTGTGTGTGCTTTGTGTTGTGTGTGTGTTGTGGTGGTGTGTGTTGGTGTGTGTCGCTCTCCTCCTCGCGCTGTGTGTGTGTGTGTGTGTTGGTGTGTGTTGTGCTGTGTGTGTGGTGTGTGTGTGTGTGTGTGTGTGTGTGTGTGTGTGTGTGTGTGTGTGTGTGTGTGGTGTGCTTCCTTAACTAAAGGCAGAGGTGGGGTCAGGGTCAGCATCCGAGTTTACCCTCTCCTACTTACGAAACTCATCACCAGAGCTGTATCTGCATCTGCAAGAAAGAGAAACATTGAAGATGAGAAACAGAGGGATAATGCACCCCATTACATAGCATACATAAAGAGTTTTTCTCATTTCTTTATGCTGAAGGAAAATAATAAACAATTAAAATGATGTAGACACTGTAAATGCTTGACAATATTTGTACATAAGTGCATCTCAATGTTCAATAATTAAGAGAGTATGTAAAAGATGACGAAGTGTAGTTAGGTATGTAAAAAATAATAGATTACAATAATAACTATTGGACCAAAAGAAGTATAGAAAAGGGACAGAAAACATTTATGTAGTACATGTGAGCTAAAGTGACAAAAGTGAGTATTTACGTAAATATCGAGTAGTATAACAACATTTAAGAATGTCAGTGATGGATTAAATAAGGGTATAGGTTGAATATACATGTATTCAATAAAAACAAGGTTTAGTTATGATGTGCATTGTTCTAATTAATGGATACTAGAAGGTACTATACCATAGATGCAAATAATGAATAATGATGAGGACTCAACCTGATAGA